>NW_020290321.1:0-162036 GCF_003184535.1 Aspergillus eucalypticola CBS 122712
AAACCCTAAAACCCTAAATAAAACCCTAAAACCCTAAAACCCTAAAACCCTAAAACCCTAATAAACCCTAATAAACCCTAAAACCCTAAAAAACCCTATAAAACCCTAAAACCCTAAAACCCTAATTTCGCTCAACACTAAAGCTGAAATGAGGATAATCTACACAATTAAGCTCCTTTTCCTCCTGAGAGATAAAATGGCAGCCTTTACTGCTCGCAAAAGTCATGGTGATATAGAAGATATTCAATATATAGTATTGGCCTACGGATCAGAAGTTCGAGCGGTTATTCATTGTTTAGATCCAGAGACCGTCACTGCTTTCCTTGAAGGTGTGTCTCCCGCGAACCTTCCCTGCTGGAGGGTATTTTTGGGGTGTTGAATCCTTCTTGTGCTAACCACTTTTCCTATCATGGCGCGGGTATGGCATTGTCAAGTCTGGAGATTGTATGGGCATCCATGGGCTTACACATGTCAATCCAAGTTTCTCGGAATGGCTGTGGGATGCAGTATGCCAGAGTATACGCAAGAGTATTCTCCTTATGTCCAGCGGTGTATATGGTTCTGATATTATATGTTCGGGTCAGGAGAGGGTTTATTTTTTATCTGTTAAATATTTTTTGCTTTGCTCTCTGCTTGCTTGTTTTTTGGTATATGTCTCATGTTCTTTGTCATTGTGTAATTGCTTGTTCGCTGTTGTCCCTTTAAATAGCTACTGAATTTGGTTCTCGATAAGCATTAAATCTGGCAAGTTGCGTATTGAGAATATCTACAAACCAGGCCTGCGGACACTCCTTGGGTCCCTGGATCCATATTTCCGATACCTACTCGCATAAATATCTGGTGAATACTTCCAGCCCAGGCGTCTCTGTTTATTTCTGACCGCATCCAGCCAGATCTCTCTCCGCGAGACAGGAGTTGGGTCAACGAAGATGAACATTTCATCCACCCCATCATCCCGGAAAGCCTGGGCGCGATCTTCCAGCCACTGTGTATCAGTATGGCCTTCCAGGTCGAGTGTTCGGTGACCCCACTCCTCCGAGAGGTCCATTCCATCTATCAACTCCTCTAGATCTAACAGGCTTTTGGAATCAATCGCACTTTGCACGTACACTGAGAGCTTGGGGTACGGCAGGCCACCTGGGGCAGTTAGAAGATTTCCTAATATGCAGAGCTTTATACACTGTAGCATACCTAGACTCCACTCGATATTTTCTGCCTTAACTGTGAGGTGGCAGTAATTCCCCGGAACTAGGAGCCAGAAAGACGCCCATCCAATTGCCTTGAACCTGGGGTACTTGTGGTTCAGCAAATTTGGCGACCTAAGCGGGCTTGGACCACATGGCTGGAGGATATGGCTGTTAGAGCTGAATAATTTAACCGCACGTTGAAACTGCTCATCCGGTATGCATAATACTAGGTCCTGGGCTTATGGTTAGCTGGCATTCTCTCAGGTGCTCACACGATAGAGGGTCTTCACGTACGCGTGGTACACGCGTAGTTCCATAATAAATCAGTGCTTGTTCTTGAACAAAGCAAAATTGTATCCCAGTATCGGTCAAGATGGATAGCATCTTGGATACTTCTTCGTGAGGCTGTAGCCCCTCGTTTATTTCTCCGACTGCGAGTGGATCAAGCGCTGGAGAGATGAACAGTTTCTCAGCATTAACTTTGGGATGGTCCATATTTCCGACTTGTGAATTTAGATATGGATTAAATATCTAATAGTGTTATTATTGTTGAAAGGTCCCCTCGAGAGCTGGAAGAACAATGAGATGCCTGCCAGGTTTAGTTAGGTTGGTAAGAAGGAGATGAGGGGAGACGGGATCAAAGCAGAGCCCATGGTCACATGATGCCATTGGGAACGTTTGCCCACCTAATCAGGCTGCAAACGGTTGCTGGTGGGATTTTACAAAGTACGATCAGATGTGGGCCTTCTTAATATTGGTTATTGAGATTTCGATTGTGGATCTGAGGGTCTATCACCGTATCACACTGTTCAGCGGTCGTGGGGAAGGGCGCGGGAAATAATGCTTTGTTTACCAGCTTACTCGCCCCTTCGGCTGGATATCATTGTTGCCTCAGACAGCTTTTATGTCGGTTTCACGCTCCTTCGTTCCCATGTCAGTATCGAAAAGTTCGATCCCTCTTCCTATCCTATCCTTGGCAAGTGCAGTCACCGTAGCGAGACGGCAATGTCGATTACGTCATTCTTGAAACCCGCTGCCGTCTAATACAAGCACTTAGGATATTTTCGTTGCACGAAGTCACTGAGAGGAATTGCACGACCAAGCAATGAATCAGCAAAAGCATTTTCCAAACAGAGAGAATAGGCTTACTCCCGTTACAGGCAGTTTGCGCAACAACGCCACGGGATGATCTAGGATTTGTGTGTTAGAAACCACACAGTTCATACCCAACGGACCTCATTGCCAGGTGGAGAAAAGCCCGTGCTTCCCCGTTTGTTCTAACTTCAGCGCGTGGTCGCCAGCTTGTTGTGGACTTGGGCGCACATGTTCCCTCTCGTCAATATATTTGGCGGACAACTCGTCCCATGTTATGTATCATTTTGGGTCCCGAGTGTATCAGTTCTACACCTCGTCAGTAGGTGGTCATCAAATTGGGAGAGGCGCGTACGGATTGCTCTTGAGGCCATTGGCAGTGAGGATTGCACAACACGGTTTGGTTGTGGTATTTGTGTCGCATTATCAAAGAGAATGCATCTTGCCCAATATTCAGTATACCGAAAATCTATAAAACTTGGTCACTTATCTATAGAAGCATCTTCCAACCGTAGCAGAGTTTCTCGTGGCAACAAGCCCAAACGAGATCTTGTTGTCATTCGGTGTGTACGCAGGCTTGCTGCAACTCCCACTTCAGCGGACTAATATCTGTTAAAAAGGCTTGTCCCAAATTTACCGTATTCTCAATGGGCCTGGAGGTGTCGGCTCGGCCTCAAACCAAGTCAGCCATCTTACTCCGTCCAATAAGAGGACTAGGGAAGTGTAGGAGATGCAACATCAAAACTATGATAATGTTATATAACAGTTTGAGAAAACGAATAATTGAAAGACAGGACACTGTCGCATGAAAGCTGCCTGTTATTAATAAGTCCATAAAGTTGATTTTATAGACTGCGCACTTTGATGTGCTAAGCACTATACTCTATACCTGATTAAGAATATTATGATAGCTGGTTGATTTTGCAGGTATTGATGTCTAATATTTGCTTATGATATAAAGCTATTCTAAAGATAATAACTGAATGAATATCTGACCATGCTTAACTAGTAAAGTTTATTATTACTTTTCTACGGGCCCTACTTGTCCTTTCCCTTGGCCTGCAGGATATCCATATCCCGAGCTTAGATCATAATAGACTAGGTCCGGCATCTCAAATGGTCCACCCTATTTGGGTGAGAAACAGATGGTTGTCTACGCGTCCTACTAATCAGTGAGGCCGTATTTTGATGCTGGTCAACTAAAGGAGTAGAATCAGGGTGTTCAAATTTCAGTGCCCGGTGAAAATCCATCAAAATAAAGGGGCAAGTTTGTCTCTCCACCAGAGCATTTGCGTACCAGTAGGGCAGCCGTGGTTTCAGTTGAACACAGCCCTGGCTGGTCATCTTTAGGAATATGCACCTTATTTGAACCATATACCTACCTTTTCCTGATCTAACCGGCCCTGCTTTGCACAGAGCCTGGGTAGAGTACCTTGTTGGTGCGAGGTCTTTCACCCAGCTACCAGACGGACACTCTTCAGACGGACACTATTCGAGGGCCTATTGTGCACTGTCATCACCCAGTTGAATGGACACATTCTTCGACTGATCATTATACTTTGCCGAGTTACTTGGGATGAGGAGAGTTTTGAAGGTTGATTAGGCAATTTGTCCGACAAGACTGCTGTACTATTCTATCTCTCGTGATGAGCTTTACGATGATGACAAGGTAGGGTTGTATTGTGTTCGGCAGACACAAATTCCCCGCTGGTGCTTGGTGGTGCTCGGGGTCAGTTTGTGACCCAAAATGCCCGATCAGTTCGACGCGTTCTCACCGCGCATCAAGACCTGAATCCCCCGATACTGCTTTGGCTTTGGCGCAGTATGACACGGCTCCATACCAAAGAGAGCTTGAATAGGCTGGGTGCGACCATGAGTCTTTCAAAATGTGATGATGGACTTTTGAGGTGCCTGATCGCGGTCGATGGGGGACCCAGTGGGGGAGCTGGATGACCTGCAGACCAGGGGTGAGGCAAATGAGGCGGGTGAAAAAAGGTAAAGATAAGAAAAATTGGGGAGGTGGGGGGAAAGTGGTAAAGTGGCACAAAATGATGAAAAGATAGTCAAAAGATGGCGATAAATGGTAAAAGATGAGAATGGAATCATCGAGTAGACAGTCAATTAATTTGCAATACCGTCTCCGGGAACGGGATGCGCAATCTGGGCGGGCATTAATCTGTTCAGAGAAGTAAGATTGCCCAGGCGGGCGCCCCATTTTACCACCTTCTGATAAGTCTCTGTGATCGATTGGTTTTGCCTTTGGGCCATCAACATCTTGCTGGGGCTAGAGGAGGCTTGGGACTAGTCCTTTTGGCAAATTATTTCACGATTTCAACTTGATGCTTGCCTAAAGAATTTGAACGAATCTTACGTCTCGGGTTTCAGCCTCTGGGCTTAGTACGCGAGCTGACCTATAAGCACATCACAACTGGTATGACTCCGTGCTACCTGGGCCGAGAGACACTAATGGGAGTATTTATCCCCCGCCTACCAAGAGAACATTTTGGACTCTCGTGTAAATCCGACAATCGACGTGTTGTGACAAGGTGATTAAACCCGAAATTGGAGGGAATGCCTTCGGATTGATTGCCATTGTTAAGAGATGTACAAAACAAACACCATGTAGAGGAAGTCCTCCGACATAGGAGGATGTTCTGAATTCACAGCATTAATCTGACACCCTGCACCTAGTAGTCATCAGCAAAACACTAAGACGATACTGATCTGGGCAGCACATGGGAATGTAGAACCCGACGAGACGATCGCGGTTATCTGGACGAGCGAAACAGCCGGAAAATCTTCTTGCAAAAGTCAATGATTAGGTCCCGTCTGAGCTCAGGGCGTCACGAAATATTGTTCGGCCGGACTCCCTGGTGCAAGACTTCTAAGGGACGGACCTCGGACCCCGCAAACTCACGTGTAATCATCTATGTATCGGCTCATCCGCCTCGGCCATAACAAGCATGTAGCGTAGCCGGCAAGCTCCCTGTAGGAGATAGAACATAGCCAACCCGTTTGGCCCCAAGAAGACCAGAAAAGCAGATCCCCGTGTTTGCCAGAATCAGAAATATCACCTGAGGTCAGGTTCGGCGATGCGCAGCTAGCGCGAGACCGGGTAGACGTTCGACGTGCGTTAGAAGTGATAGGAGCTCCACTGCGCTCCTATTGGCTACCGTACCCTCTCCACGCTCAGGTTCGTCCTGTAGCTCCTCGCTTTTTTGAGACAGAGAGAACTTGTGTGATTATTCTCCTGCTTTCCTTTCACTTCCCCCCAAAGTAGAAGTATCCGAGACGAAATTGGATCAATAGTACATGGCGCTGGTGCACAATTTGCGCAGTGACTCCTGAAGCCAGGAGGATCTACTTCCACTTTCTTCCGACGGGGATTGTACCTGGGTGAGATAGATCAACGTCAGCCTACTAAACTGGCTGAAGGGATAAGGAGACTACCAGGTGAGGTATATCAGTACAAAAAGGCAGTATGTGAATGTGAGGTATTTACAGGTGATGTCCGTCTTCCTCCATTCTTTCCCTATTTTCTATCTAACAATTCTCTCTACCTTGATACCCTTACTCGATCTTCATCGTGGGGTTCGTCTCCTTGTGACCGGCCAAGGAATAGACGGAGCCGGCTGGTAGGGGATCGTCTCTTAATCACAACAGTCCTGCATGTCTGCTGGACTCTTCGTTATGAGGTGGACTAATAATCATATTCAAAAGATCAAATAAGGCCGTGAAGAAACCAGTACAGCTGAATTAATTTGATGGACTCTGAGGAAAAGCGAAGTCTTAGAGAAGTAATTTAGACTAGGAACAATAGCAATGTAAGAACGAGTGATGTATGCTGCAACGACGCTGTCCTGATATATAAGTATCATGTCTGGTTGGCCAATTTTACTCCTCAAAGTGAGTAGGTCTCTTTGATATACTATATAGACAAGACTAAAACTGCACACATCCCAATACCCGATAACCAAAGCTCTGGTCTGATACACCTCTTTTTACACTACAATCGAAAGTTAGCAACCGCCTTCCATAGCAGATTGATACATCATACGGTGTCCAGGATGCATAACATCTCTTAAATATCCCACACACACTTGCCCTGTGCAGCATCGATGCTCAAGTCACACTTCGTCAAAAGGTTGCTGCAGCAGTCCGCACAGCCCTCCCATGTGCAACAGTATTCGCCGACTTGAACGCATTGTTGGTCTACTCCAAAGTTAATTCATATCTACAAAGCTTTTAGTAGAAGTCCGCTTACCATCAGGAAAGTCCTGCCGGTTGCTCAGATAGGCATTAGAGGCGCTGGCCATGCCAAAGGAAGCAGTGAGTGCGAGAAGAGCGAAGAGCTTCATTTTTTTTTTGAACTGCTTAATAAGCAAGATGCCGTGAGGATCACTAGGTTCGATGACGACAGTAAAAGTGCGATTGATGGATGAGATATTAAATATTTATAACTCTGTTTATGGACCCTCGGGCTTCACAAGGGCTATGTCTTCGGGGACTACTTCAATGATCTGACTGTTTATCGCATGTAGGCTGCTACTTGGGCTGAGAAAACCAATATTAGATAACTATTACTATCTCAAATTCTCTGACTAACTAGCTAGTGCAGCGAAATTTGCCATAAGGGGAAAGGTGTGCTGGATTAGTGGCAAGGATCTGCATTCTTAGGAGATCGCAGATTGGGTCTTCATGAGAATGCAGTCGCCAAACTTGAATTAGTCAACTGAAGGATGATCAGCGAGCTCTAGCAATGATCATCAATTATAATTACAACCGCCAGTACAAAATCATCTGGACAGACCAGGTCTAATCTATGAGAGTTGGAGTATATAGCTCCCTGTGTACAGTGGGCAAACCATTCAGGGTAGCAATTCGAGAATATTTATGTCTATGTACGGCCTACTCTACTGTACTTATCCGCTCATATATTTGTTATCAGAAATGGAAGATGCCAGATTCAACATGCATCTCCACGGTCCCATCTCATAAGCGACGATCCACGAGGTATAAGCTGGGCGGTTCTAGCCAACGATGCCGTGTGAGCTAATGAGGTACAGATCAGCCCAACAGTGACCTGAAAGGATAAGCTGCATAACCGTCAGCCGCACGAGACCCACTTGGATCAAGTAGGAACGGAGATTCAGTGCCCTTTCAGGAAGATTCCCTCTTCTATCCCGGAGTAACGGAGAAACATATCGGTCTTTGGTTAATATTCAGCGGCAGCAGGCATGGGAAACAACACTTGAGGTTAACTCATGCGTAGATCGGTTTATCCAAACTGGTAAGCCGGGATCCCTGTAACCAATGGCTGCCGTTCGGAGATACAAAAATTACGGTGATAAAAGACCCTTAGCTTGTATACATTACGTATTTGCACTTTCCATCAGTCTTTAGCTCCTCCCGGTCTCATCGCAGAGGTAAAGCGCGACAATCTTCACCTTTTGGAGACGCGCATTTAGCACAACAGGCCTCCAAAAGAACGAAACTTAGATTCGCGCACTGTCTCCAGCTCATTGAGGCTGAGGTTGCAATCAAGGTTGTAGAGGCCTGGCTCATGGGTAGGCATAATGCCTGCTGCGATTTTTACCGTTGCCGTCACAGAATCTTGGATTTGGCTGCTCAGCGGGATTGCAATAAACCTTCAGGGCTCCTCATCTGGACTTATGAAGAGATTATGTCTTGGATATTCCCTGCAATAGGGCCCTCGGATGAACGCTATGATTATAAAATTGTCGAAAATCATCCAAATGCAGACTATTTCAAGAGGGATTGCCGTTCCCTTATCAGTGTTTCTAAACATAGAGCAACTGAAGACTGAAATGTTTCTCTCCGTTAATTCATGCATCGTACGTCATACTAAGACGTCCAGGTCGAGAACTTTCTGCACTATCAATGATACATGGCAGTACAATTTTGATTTTGCGGTTTGTTACAGGCGAACTGTTGTTGCTGTTGTTGTTCTCGATGTATACGCTGACCCCTCGCCGGAGCGATATGCAGGGTAGTACTATGTCTACTCTCTATGTACATCCATTCATCGTGAACTATAACTTTTCTAACAAACTTGGAGCCTCGTCAAGGCCTGTGGTGGCCGGTGCCGACTTGAAAGTATGATGTTTCTATAGCATCCACATCTAAATAAACCTATAGGTTAAGATATACTTAACTGGGATTCTGAAGGATAAGCGAAAGCGGGCTGTAGGAGGAACTTCTACAGGAACCAACCATCAAGAACTATACTTGCTATCTGTATTAACCCTGCCTCATCTCTTAATCGAAAGCTGGGAAATTTTTATTGGCAAGCTTTGCCTGCTGTTTCTCACCCAAGGACACGTCCAGGAATATGCCACTAACCCTGAAAATACAACTTTCTCGATTGTGAGAAGTACCCAAAAGAATTAGTCAAATACCGAATGGGGTCTAGTAGTGCTCGTTAGACTCATAACCTCATTTAGCTAATCAACAGCATCATCATCATTTGTTTATACTATCCTGTGAAAAGATGGATCTTATACTGGAGGGAGTAGGGGCTGGGGGCTACAACACTATCTAATGATAGCTAAGCGAAAGACCTATGCCCCAGGGAAACGGCGCCAGTTCCAACAAATCCTCCCCTTCGCCTCCAATCCTGATTGAATTTGCCCCTCGTAGGGTGATCCTTCCTTTTCCATATGATTTTCATATCAATTGCAGCAGCTCGATGCGTACAGTCGAATAGACAGGGCAATACCTCGCTAGGTAGTGGACCTTATCTCACTGATTGCCAAAATAAAGCTGTCGGAGAAGCCAGATTATTCTCTGTCCAGAAAGCCCTTGGGAAGGTCATCCGCCTGCAGGACTAGCAGGCGTGGCTTGGGAGATATCATACCGATAGACATCAGCAGTTGTGTTTATCGCTGAGCACCTGACAAGGGCATATAACCACGCCGCTGCAAGAAACCAGCTCCGCAATAGGCACTTCACCCGGAAGCTCGGGCAACCCATGACTCACCTGAGTCGCTGATTGTCCCAACTCTGACACTAAAAATCCTCGGATGTCTTTATCGCGAATTTACCTGCACAACAGCGAAGGTCAACAAACGGTATTTCTGTGCCCATGAAACCCCTCAGAGGAAGAAAAGTGGGCTCTAACGCCGACTTTCAATGCTCGTGCCAGGTTGCTGTCATTGGACCACTCCCGATTCTACTACAGCATCTATATCGCCGAGCTTTCTGTACAATGTCCTTCAACGTTTCTAACCTATCGCCAAGAGCTATTAGCCACTCGAGACCACCTCACTTATATCTTATATATAACCGGAATTCTTGTAGATCCCACTGACAGCTAATTTCTTTTTCCAGATAACCTCTTTTCAATACCACTCCAAACTTAATCCCAAACTGAGACTCTTGATTCATGCCATTATAGCTCGAGCAGACCATCATTTCCAGAGTGTATCTATCTTTTACTAACACCATGCAGCTTCGAAACTCTCCCATAAAAGGATCGGAGCAGATTCAATGTTGAATCACGGCTCCTTCATTCTCAATTCTTCACTATTCTTCTTCAACGTTAGGTCTCAAATATGCATAATTTTGTGTGGGATTAGCAGTCCAAGTAAAATTCTGATAAATGAGAGGACTCAATCCACTTCTGTTCATTGGAGTACTCATCTAGCAGGTGCCTATAGTCTTATGATAGCTTGGGGTAGTTACATCTAAAGGTACATTATATATTTATTCTTTTAGTACCATGGAAATATCTCTCGAAATATACAATAATCTCACAGTCGAACATGCTTGTATCGTGGTTGAGGTTCGTGCCGGCTACCACTGCCGCCATGACTTACAATTTGGACTCCCTCATCCTCATATTGAGCAGCTAGTTCGTCCTGAGTTATTCCTCTGGGTTTGAGTAGCACGTAAATTTTGGAGATCGTAATATCTCTAATATCTACAGCCAAAAATATTGCATACCGTCTCATTGCGCGAGGAATGCCACTGTCTGTTGGAATCGAACTTGAAGACCTGGCTATTATACTTCAGGCGGATGACCAGCTCAATTTCTGCTTCACAAAACTTGCGATATCCAAAAACCTCTAAGATCAGATTGTCCTTTCGTCGAGTACGTTGTTCGTATGTGGGTCGCGTGCTGCTGTATCTCAGTCAGATATTTCTTTTCTCGTCACCATTTCATTGATCGGGTTTTTGCAACTTTGTCGAGGTCTAGTAGACCAGACCCGAGGGCTTGTGGACTAGAGATTTATCTTTCGAATAAATAAATGACGTATTGGACGTTGAGTCTGCAACTCTTATAGCGCGAGGAAGACGCGCAACAGCAAGGTCGGGCGAAGTGGAAAAGTTGCTTCGACAAGGGATGAGGGCCACGATTTCGAGCGCTACGTACCATATTTTCGAGGGTCCAGGTCCGCCCGCAACAGCATTCTATATTGTACTTATTGAGACGGCTTTTCGAACCCTAAGCCCGAAAGTCTAACCTTATTATCAAAATTTCCTATTAGTCTAAGCATAGCTGACCAATATTTCTCGCATAATTTGGGATGGAGGAATTGTTTATTACCTATAAGATTTCATTATTGATTTCACGAGAGATTAATATCTCTTGGATTTCATTAATACCCTGTTGAATAGCAACTGGAACAGACTGAAAGCTGTATTCGTTTAATTATCTAGCTAGCTTTAAATTTGCTCCTGCCACATAAAATGTAATAATAAAATAAGAAGTTTTAGGATTTCTATCAAGCTCTTTCTGGACTAAACTGACCTCAGTGGTGGATATGACTTTGTCGAATCCGTACTGAGTAGCGGATAGTAATGAGGACTAGGCTAAATCGGCATTCATGATGACTCTGAGTATTCAACTGACAGAGGCTTGATCGAAATGGGTAGAGAATGTAAGCTGGGTTATTCATGGAGTTCTTTAAGACCCAGAACAGAGTCTAGTGTAGTCCTAAGCTTGGAGACGTGATAGTCATTGGTTTACATATCTCTCGTGCGCTCTCCTATCATGGTGGTATTTCTTAATACTCAGCTGCTAAGCTCCAAACCTGGTACTGTCGCCATTGCAGCTTCGTCGTCAAAGCATGTTAGCTCCAATTTTCCTTTCCCTCTTGAGAGAGTCTCTGAGTATCTAGGTTGGACATTACGTAACCGGTAGCGATAGTTGACACCCCGAGCCGAGCTGGCTAGCTTTTCGAGGGTGGGTTGTTCTTGGGTTCTGGTCCCTATCTATATTCATTGTCATGATTGGCCCGTGCCACTTTACATGCTGCGAGGCCCCACAAGCCATGTTCCTGAATGATCAAACCCCGGAGTGCACTAATGTATGATCTTCTCAGCTGGAAATGTTTGTTCCACGGCTAGGAGAGACGACTGAGTAATATTTGGCTAAATAATGACTAGATACTTATTCAGGGTAGTTATTGGCTAGATAGTCGATATTAACTACCCACCTTCTCACTGGGACACCCTGCCTCTGGGTCTGCAATGCTGATTGGCAAATACATGGAGATAGCTTGGTCGTCCAGATCAAATCTATGCAAGTTCTTCTTTGCATAGACACATGTGCTGGAAGCAGAATAATTTCCGCAAAGCCCAAGAGTCCTAGGTTACACCGGCGTTCATTACTAATACCCATGCGTTTTCAAGCTAATCACCTGGCGCGAGATACTAAGTGACAATATTTGCCGTGTCTTCCGTGTCATTCCTAGTCTAAATACTCCCATGCCAGCTGGGCAAGAAGTGGAACCAGCGCATTGTTAACCAGTCAAGCAGCGCTAAATTAAAATGGTAGACAAACAGCAGCATGGTTTTCGCGCCACAACTGATTTTGCAGGACGGGAGTAGTCGTTGGGCGGATGGAAGGACGAGTGGACGGCGGCACAGGTTCTAATATAGTAAGTATTAATATGACTAGAAATTCATGATCTGCCCTTCAGAGTATATTGACGAGCTTATAACACCGGAGAAGTGTTTTGTGTTGATAGAAAGCGAAGGGTCCACTTTAGGTACAAATATATCTGAATCCGTGAGTTTAATATTTTCTATGCATTCTTGATAGACACTCTGCTACAGGCTAGCAATGGATGTGACTACTAGTAGTAGCAAAGGTAACTGCTGTAGATCGTGCTATAATATAGCTTCTATGAGAGCCTAGAGCTATTCCTAGTCTATCTTACCCTGCCAACCTTTATCTCAAATATGGAATGGACCAGTTGCATCAGCTTTCGTGACCAACGATTACATAATCCTGCCAATGACTGCTTTGTATGAGAATACAACTGGGTATTACATTTGTAGGGTTCACCTAAGATCTTTTGGAACAGTTTTCCATGATATAGGCTACCTCAGTGCCAGCGCCTTCCTTCTACCGGTGCAGTGTGGTGGTGGGCGAGTAGTAGTCATGGTAGAGAAAGAATTAATCCACGTGCAATTGGAAGAATGTTTTTTTGTATAAGTCTGGCTAGTCAGTATATTAATCATCCAGTCATTATCTCCCCTGTTCATGACACAGGTATCCACAAAATCATGGGTCACATGCTTATGTTTGTTGCCTATTCCATGCCCGGAACGGAGTAGCAGGGATGCAGAAGGGCGGCGAATAACTTGCATTTTCACAGCGGCAAGGTGACGGGATTAATAGGAATCAAACGCACAGCCAGTTGAAATGGTCGAAAGCTAGGTGCTTGCGGTTTACATGGATATAGATACCTGGTGACTATGTGTCGCTAGTTGATGCCGATGAAGCATACGTGTATCCTATTCTAGCCGATTCATGTCCCAGTTTTCATTAGGGATATCCTATCATCCTAGGTTTTTCGAGTTGACCAATTTAGTAATGTAAACCCCATCTACAAGAAGTCTAGAGATCTTCTTTCTTGAGCGTTCTTGAACGGTGGTATAAGAGGTTTTTTCTCAGTAACATGTGACTATTCTATTACATCTTTCGTGAATAATAATAATAATTATTATTATAATTAATTAATTGATGAGAAACTTGCGAAAACTTCTTAAACAGCTCTTAAGCTCCCACGGCAAGTAAATTAGTATTACTAGTATTGAATATTATTCTGTCCAGCTGCCCTGACTCTTATCCTTTCACAGGGCGGGATAAAGCTTACTAGTTACCTATCCCCCCTCTAGAACTCACATGCCGCACATCCGCATGTCCGAAGTCAATCTAGTCTCTGAACGGTGGGTTGGAGGACAGGTCAGTTGAATCTTGATTCGAAGATGTTTATACTACTCCGATCATGCTAAAGGTTAGTTGATCTGTTGATGCATCCCGACCGGCCAGCAATCATTCTCGCGCGACTTTGATGGGTCATGTCCCATTTTTGGTTGAAGGAGTCTCACAGCTTTTGAATTATCTCCGCATTCTTCAAGCTTAACATTTCCAGTTGTGGAGGGTATAACATGGCTAGGGTTGGAAATAAACCAACGGATGGAACTCTCATTAGTAGCATACCAAAAACCGTGTCACGGCAATGGTGGGCGGACGGGATATCACGATATTGAGGGGGAAAGAACAATAGCAAGGCGGTCTGCTTTTACCCGCCACCACATTGACTTGAGCTTCTGTCAATCCAACCACCTCAGTCGCTCTTGACATTTGAGTTCTTGTTCTCTGTAGTTTCGATTGTTGCTGTACTCGCAATTGCCATTAGCTTTTACTTCTTTGTCTACTCGTAGCTACTGCCTACTGTTGACCTGTACCAGGAAGCCACATGGCGTTGCTATATATTCTGCTCCTGCTCGGTTTTCGAACCTCCCCATGTGATGATACTATAGGCTCCTGAGACATTTCCCTCCACACAGAAAAATGTCTAAGAACCATTCTGTCCTAATTACCGGCTGCTCTGATGGCGGTCTCGGCTCCCATCTTGCCCTCCAATTCCAGGCAGCCGGATGGCGCGTCTTTGCCACAGCTCGAAATTTGTCCAAGCTCAAGGAGGCCAAGAAGTCGGGTCTTGAAATAATTCATCTCGACACCCTGTCTGACGACTCCATCCGCAAATGCGTTGCTAAGGTTAGTGAGCTGACCGGCGGATCACTTGATGCGCTGGTCAATAATGCGGGCGCTGGATACTCAATGCCAGTCATGGATATCGACATCCAAAAGGGGCGTGATCTTTTCGAGCTCAATGTCTGGTCTATCATCAGTGTGACGCGGGCATTCCTTCCACTTCTCATGCGGTCAACTCGTGAAGGCGGCGCCCTGCTCATTAACCATGGCTCTCTTTCTGGAACCATTGCAGCCACAGGCCCCTTTGCAGGTGTATACAATGCCTCCAAGGCAGCAGCAGCTAGCTTCACGGAGAATCTACGATTAGAGCTGCAGCCGTGGAATATTAGAGTCATCAACTTGCTAACGGGTGCTGTCCGATCCAATTTTCACGTCAATGCGCCACGTCCTGGGTTGCCGCCGAATTCGCTATTCAATATTGCCAAGGACATCGTTGAACAAGCCATGGATAATTGCGATGATTCCGGTGATACTGATCCTGCCACATGGGCGCGGCAAGTTGTGAAGGAGCTCAGCAAGCGCAGTCCGGCGTACTGGATCTGGCGTGGCAAGTTCTCGACGTTGGTGAGGCTGGGTAACATTCTCCCATTGGGGTTCTTCGATCGCACAATGAAGAAAATGGTAGGACTTGATGTGATTGAACAAAGGGTCAGACAGCAAGAAAGATCTTCTTGAATAATTCGTGAAATACCCCTATAGTGACGGATTAATTTGCGAATTGGGCGTTAGGCCAGGCCCACAAGACATACCCCTCTTTGCATACATCACAGTGAACAGGGAGGGCAAGAGGCTTATTGTTTCAGATGGCATGAATCGAGTACGGTAGTATGGCTAATTACATGATTTATATTGCTAAGATGTCACCTTTGCTATTGTGTTGTATTCGTAGTAAGGCCCGAGTGCCAAGACCTAAATCTGTTCCCATAATGGACTCGGCGTGTTGGAATTCTTCGGGAATGTACAAGGAAGCAAAAGCTAAGTAGTAGAACACCCCCGACCTATAGTGGTTAGTTCAGTTGCAGCTCATCGAACTTCCAATATTAGTGCACAGTATTTATCTCGATATTCTGCCCCGATTACACCCAAGCTTTTTTAATGCCCGGATCAATCAGTCGTTACTTGGCATGCGGGGTTACACTGATGTGACTATTATTGGTACGCGTCCATCGTCCACGATGAATTGTATACCTTTGCATTGTGCCCCAAATATACCGTAGTGATGAATGTACTTATTTAAGCGCTTACCATGCGATGAGGCCAGTCGGAATATATCGCTGCTGTGTTTGTTTAATCACTTCACTGCCCAGTATATCATCTGCAGAGGGAAATCGTTTTGCCTGCTGTCATGCATACTCCTTCGGCCCATGGCATGAGGCGGTGAGTCGGGTTACTGAAACAGTGGAAACCAATCGATAGCACGGCCCAACGCCGCTCGTTCGACTCTCTGGGTTCAGTTCGCACGTTCTTGGGAAACCCGATTGGAACTGTTGTTTGAAATTCCAGGACAATCCCTCTGGGTCGCAGCTATGAGCATTTCGCCCCCTCCCACTCCATCAAGGGCTCCAACGGATGATGAGTGGAGATTCGAAGCTATTACATTACCCTGCGAGTGGATCGAGGATTACCATCCAAGTGGTTATCACCCCATCATTCTCGGCGACACTTTCAACAATGGTCAGTACAAGGTTATCCGGAAGCTCGGTGAGGGCTCATACTTAACGGTTTGGCTCGCCCATAACGAGAAGTGAGCTTATATTCACTGTTCCTACTGTGCGATGGTCAAATGGCCTTCATTGATACCCTTCCAGAAACACTAGATATGTCGCTTTGAAGATTCTTGTGTCCCATCAAACGGGATCGACAACCGAGCTAGACATCTTACGACATATCACTAAAGCGGCGCCAATAGAAGCTGCCGGCCACATCACGGGACTGCTAGACGAGTTCGAACACTCCGGCCCCAACTGTGTCCACAAATGCCTTGTATTTGAGCCTATGGGCCCGAGTGTGAAGCGTTCGATGGTTGAAGAGCTACCCCAGTTCAAACCCCGGATGTTTGGAATGAAGGTACGCTATCCGCCATGGATGGCGAAAAGCATTCTGAAGCAATCATTGGAAGCTCTAGCATTCTTGCATCGAAATGATATTGCGCATGGAGATTTTCAGCCAGGAAACATCCTCTTCACTCTAAAAGATCTCAACTCAATGCCGGAAGAAGTGCTCCAGCAAGAGGAAAATGTAGAAGCTGAGTCGATCTCACCCCCGGTACAGAGGCTAGACGGCAAGCAAGACAAATGGGCGCCTCGGTATCTTTGCGTTGCGCAGCCTCTGTCGCCCTTCACACATTACGCTGAAGGCTTTAAGGTCAAATTGTCCGATATGGGCGGCGGTCAGTCCCACTTGTTCCTAATATTCATTCCATGCTCCTTACGATTATTACTTGTACTCATTCTTGCCTATCATGAACAGCATATTTCTTTTCAAAGCCCCCAGAAAAACCCGTCACTCCCCTTGGCCTTCGGGCTCCCGAGCTTATTCTGACTGGAGCCGTTAATAACACGCTTGACATTTGGAGTTTCGGCTGCCTTATTTTTGAGCTTATCACCGGAGAGCCGCTCTTCTGCGTTCCAGGATCCGAATATGAAGATGATGATCATCTTCTCTCCCTTACAGAACGGCTCGGTGCCCTTCCTGATGATTTATTCACGCATTGGAAGACCTCCTCGCTTTACTTTACGCCTGAGAGGAAGCTGTTTAATTGTCAAATCGGAGGAGTCGGTCCGGAAGAGGAACCACTTTTGGTGGATCAGATATCCATGGAGGAGCAGTTCGACTCGACGGAGCCGGATATTGATTCGAAGGAAGCCGACGACGTGAAGGGACTCATTCAATGGATTTTACAGTATGATCCTGCAAAGAGGCCATCTCCTGCCGAGATATTGTCACATCCATGGTTCCGCAACATTGATGTTGGGCGCGTGTAATAGAAGGGACTCATTGACGGATAATACTGGTCTCTGCTGTTCTTCTCCCTTCCCATTTTTAGTTCATCTATTGTGGTGTTTCATTTTTTGTATGATACCGCGGAAAATACTTAAAGGAAGATCTGAGCGGGCCTTCGAAGCCCACAGCTAAACTCTGTTTCATTGGGCGTGGGAACGCGTAGTCGGTATTCCTTGCATGCTGGGAAACCTTCACCAACCAAATAAGCTAGTGTACTCACAGTCTTGGTATGAGCTCTCCTTATTCATGGCGGCTGTTGGTTACTGAGTAAATGTAGCATTTTAGTATTGCTACTTTCTGTACGCTGCTCAAAGTAGCGGCCAAGTCCTTGTGGAGGGGTTGGTCACTTCTTCGACACACGCCATATGAGGTGCACTCCATTCTCGTTTCTCATTGCAAACTACTCTTACAATTTGCCTTTGTTTGATCTTGTTTAAGGTTTGCCCAAGTAACTGTACACAATCAAGCTATGTTCTTGCTTGGCAAATGAAAGTATCTTTTGAACCCAACGGGTGCCGTGTCCTTCACTCGGATAACACTGTGGCACAGCTTACGCACTGCTCAGAGTATTACCAGCGTTCGAAGGAACACTACTCTCAATCGAAGATGCGGATGCAGCTGGAGCAATGGTCAAGTTTTCAAAGTCGACAAAGAATCCATCGTCATCGTAGTCGAAAGAACCAGAGCTGGTATAAGCATTGGTGACGCAGTCTCTTCCCAAGTACGTCTCGCATTGGCTTAGATCGGCTGACTCGGAGCTGAACAGCTGGCCGACAAAGCCGCTCTGTACAATCGTGGGGACATTGTTGAACCAATTGCCTTCAAAGAGTCCCATTCCGTTGTCGGTGCCTTCGATAGCGTGTCCGCTGTTATCGGCCCAGACATTGTTGACTGCGTGGAACAGCGTATTGCCGCTGAGGGCAGGACTGCGGCCAGAGGTATAGTAGACGTAGTTCTCTGGATTTGTCATTAGTTCAAATGTAGTTCAGTTATTGGGCTGCAGGTGCAGCCAGTTGGGACTCACTGTAAAAGGTGATGAGATCACTAGAGCCGACCAGCTCGAGGCCCCAGTACGTGTGTCCATCACAGGTAGCAGAGTAGTTAGTCTTCCCGTTTATAAAGCTGTTGGAAATTGTAATGGCATTGTCGCTCTCTTGTCCGAAGCTGTAGTGCTGGCGACCTAGGGAGGAAGTGGTGACATGGTCGATCCAAATCTGGTTGGTGTCGGAGAATGTAAGAGCATCGCCTCCCCAGACATATTTCGGGTTGAGGTTGGTGATCTCGATGTTCTGAATGATGATGTTGGAGACGCCCACGAACCGCAGCCCCTTACCATTGAGCACAGCGCCTGTTCCTTTGCCGACCAGAGTTTTGTCTGAGGCGACATTGATGCCCTCGTACCCTGCAACGTCGATGGTCACGTCATAGGTTGAGGTGTCACCACATCCACCAAGCGTGTTAAGAATGGCCTGTCCGCCGTTATCGGGAGTGCAATCATAAATGTTACAGGCCTGATAGGTTTTGGTGCCCTCAGAACCCACAAAGTCGAAAGTGCCCTCGATAACAATGTTCTGGGGCGAAGAAGAGGTGAGGTACTCTTTCAGCTCGTCGATCGTTGTCGGATAGACAGGGGTCGCGTCGCCTCCTCCCGTCACGCCCGCCGCAAAGCCGGGGGCACTCCCAGAGACAATAGAAGACTGCGCTGCCTTGGAATGATGCGCGAAGACCATCAAGGCGATAATGGTGGACGGAAGGTCAGGCCTCATATTGGAAAACGCGGTGTATAACCAGAAAATTAATCTGTTGAGGTAGACTATGTGAGTAGCTGTGGGCGGGGGTCCCTACAGTGCATTTATGCTACTAGCTTGCCGAGGGGATACAATTCACATCCTTGGTTTTGAGGGGCTGTTTGCCTTCAGCTGCTATATTGAAAACAGTATCCGTTGGCCGTATATCCTGTTATTTCCCGCACAAATCTTTGATTGGGTGTTCGAGCTAGATCCACCAACATGGTTGTAGCAAGTGGGCATGTGTTCTTCACTAAATATATCAACTGCCAGGATTGATATCATGTCGCTTGAATTATCGGCTAGTCACAGACTGTCAACCAAAATAGCATAAGGGATTGCAGCACGATGCGGACAATGCTCCGTGCCAAACACCGGATCCCTCGTGTCGAGTCCCGGAAACCCCGTGTCTCATCCAAGCCCCCACTCGGCACGGAAGGTGTCCAGTCCGAACGTTTCCAACGAAAGAACCCCCTTCCGCATTGAGCTCGACGTATGTTATTGATGCAGAAGTTTCTGTCCTAGATCGACTAGTCCCCCCGGGAAAGCACTCGAAGAAGTTTCGATTAACAGGACATAATCAATATGCTCCGATTGTCGTAATGATAGGATGGCTCTGTAGTATATGCCGGGACGGTCGGCGGGGCGCCAAGCAGGGACCCTTACCGAACTGACCGGCTCTAGCGGCGTTTAGTTGTTTGAGCATTGCCCACACAACCCAAGGAGACCTTCTCTCCTTTTTTTTTTTCACTCATCATACTTTCGGGCGCTCGATTTTGGCATTCATCCTGGTACAATTCTCGTAATATCGTTATCTCAGAGCATACACACACGAGCTGCGGGGTACAAACACTTGCAAGGTGATATATT
This sequence comes from Aspergillus eucalypticola CBS 122712, assembly GCF_003184535.1. Lineage (NCBI taxonomy): Eukaryota > Fungi > Ascomycota > Eurotiomycetes > Eurotiales > Aspergillaceae > Aspergillus > Aspergillus eucalypticola. The sequence goes on from NW_020290321.1 coordinate 19,974, forward strand.
CTTATCAAAGGACTGGAGGGCACTCTCCGCAGCAGGAGACGACTACGTACATCGAATCTGGTGTTCCACATAGAGATCGAGTGCCAAGATGTAGCTGGAAAGCTCCGGTGGGGAACACATGTGTCACAGTGCCACAAGTTCACAACCCACCCACCCCTATGTTGTGTTAACGCTGGGGCCCGGCAGACAGTCGGACACCCCACCCAACCCGGGAAAATAGAGCGATGATCTCCTTCCTCATTATTCCAAAGGCGCCGTCATGTCGGGCTATTATCACTTTCTCGGAGTCGAGCCCCGTGCCAATGCGATGTTTCATGTGATCCGTTGTCTGTAAATATATTGCTCGCTCTGGAGCCAAAGTTGTTCGATTTACTGAAATACTCCTAGAGTGGATGAGTCCGGAGTGAAGGAAGCATAGTCATCTGTACTAAAGAGCAAACCCATAACAGGATATTAGCCAACCACGACCTCCATTATTTCAGGGATCCAGTTGAAGAAAGGGTCTTCATGGTCCTTGCCATCCTGACCTCCTCAACCACTCCTGGAATGTACTAGCCCGCACTCTAAGATCCGCCCAGGAGCAATCCTCCTGGGGGGTCATGGTCCCATAGCAAATCTTCTCATCTGGCGCAACAGCAATCCATTCCATCATCTGCCTGATGTCCTCTTCATATCCCTTCCCAACCGTCCTTGCGACTGTGGCACCCCAATCATCTAGACTGATAGGATCGAAAATTGCCGGTTGATATCGCACGGTCGAAAAAATGGCCGGAAGATCAGCAAAGCGCATCTTAGAGCTGACCACTGGATATACTTTAGAGGCCGTCTTTTCAGGTCCAAGAGAGAACACTTCTACTTTTTTGACAGCCGTTAGCTACTACCGTAAGATATAACGAGGGTAGATTGTGGTATTGGGCCCAACGTGCCAGCTGCATATATGCCGATATCATAGCTTGGATCGGTCCAATCTGCAGTTTTGTTCCCGGGAACCGGCGGACAAAAACGGACGATCCCGTTTTCTACACAACGACGATGATTAGTATTGCCGCAATGTTACCCGTGAACATGGATACACCTACCGTTTCGCCGGCAGTATTGCACCCATTGTACATTCGTGTAAAACAGCCCTTCGCGCGGCACATCAAGTAAGCCTAAGTCCAGGCACATCGGATCCTCTCGGGATGAGCCACTCACCAGGCCGCAAAGCCGTCACGGCAATCAACTCGCTCTTTGCGAGTTGCTCAATTTGAAATTTATGGTCGAAATGGAATACCTTTTGAAAACGCCCCTTGCTGGCGTCCGCCAGATTGGGTAGACTGCTGATAACAAAATGACGCACCCCAGATACTTTGGCGGCGGCCACGATGTTCCTTCCCGCTACCAGCTCATGCTCAAGGTCCTCTTCGGTATCAATCAGTTGCCCGGGAATGCGATTATTTGTGACTGCAAACACGCCCCAGACCCCGTCGAAGGCATGCTCTAGGCTTGTGACGTCATAGACGTTGCCAGGCACGAGCTGTAGTCGGCCAGAGACTTCTTCTTCTGGATAGACGGCGCGAAGTCGTTCTGCTTGGGGGGAGCTGGGATCACGTGTCACAGCACGAACGCTGAACGAGGCTGGGTTAAGCGGGCGTTTTTGCAATAAGGCACGGACAACTCCGCTCCCTTGGTTGCCCGTTGCGCCCAGCACGGCGATAATGCGTGGGGTGGTGGTCGATGTTGTCATGGTTGAGAGACAGATGGTTGGCTAGAGTATTTGTCTGATTTCGCGGTCAATAGTGGGTGTAATCCTGGAGGGACAGTTGCGATCGAGAAGTTCCGAGGCCATACATGACTTAGCCTTCGCATTTGGAATAGAATGATTTGGCCAGTCATTGTAAAGTAAATGGAAATCCGGCGCGGTCGGAATTACGGAACAGACTGTTGCAAATCGAGGCCACGCATCTTGGATGTGCGGGTAGACCCCACCCCACCTTTAAACCAACCAGCGAGCGATAGTCGTGGACAAGGCAATAAACTGCCTGGTATGATATGAATGACCCCGATTCTCCACGGAACCCGGCGAGACGAAAATGATGCTGCTTAGTCATATATCCGGACACTAAGGGACTAGTTAACCTTGCCGAGGATGTGGTCAGCAGGTCGGATATGGGCAAGCGAATCACTGCCGATAAAACTTCTCGGCGATGCAATGTGATTCTACCTCATGCTTACGTTTGAAGACTTCCCGTGTATTGCACTTTCCTCGTATAATGGGCAAGGGAGATCTAACGGATTTGTAGTCAGTAGTACAGCGATGGGCCAGATTTATAAACCAATCCGCTGAATGAGAACCTAGCATTTATATATAATTGAACCCATCAACTGTCAGAGTGCACGACACGAGCTTCACCCGGAAAGAGGCATACCTCCCGATCTATACAACTAAGGACATATATGAAGTCGACCTCCATGGAACCGATACTTATTTTAGTGGACCTAATAGATTGCTTTGTTGCTCTTATGAGTATTATTGTTCTCGATAACAGCAGGACATTCGTAAAGATCAGCCCAATTTAGGGTCAAGTGATTTGATGACAATAGTACAACCGAGCAGTAGTAGGCCATTGTGGCGGAGTTTCTCGCCAGGGGGTTCTTCTGCGCGCAACCAAAGGAAAGGTTACATGGTCTGATAATGACGAGATGGTTGGCTTCCCGGGGACCATCGACCTGGCTTAGTGCTCATATCCGACACAACGATTTGCTTAACATGCTGGCCGAACAGCCGTTATACTACTCGCATGCGCCATAACTTGAACGACACGACGCTAATATGACTCTGGTATTCCATGACAGAGAACACCACATTTCCTCTCATGTATGATCGATGGACGAAAGTGGAGCCATGTCATGCGTGGCATTGTTTCCTAACGCCTACAGCAAGCACCAGTAGTAAGGGTTTTCTAATCCTTGATGTTCCAGGCCTATATATACTGAACGAATAATGGACATTAATATTCAAGTTCGTACTAGCTGCCCTATGGCGATGAATGCGTCTCACCGATGCCCACTGAGCCCTAAACCAGTCACACGAAACAGAGCGTTCATCTCCAAAGTCGACGCGATGCACAGAGGTGAGTTGAGGTGCCCTGCATTATATAGCCGAGTGTGAAAAACCCTTTACGTGTTCAATTCCTGCAGACGGGGCCGTGAATGTGACACTGTGCGCATTTGATGATAGATATAATTGGGGTTAATCTTAGCATATGTAGCCTCCGTACGTGAATGTTCCCCGCCCCTATCCATGATGTATTCTAAGGTTGCTCGTCAAAGTCTGGGTACAAATTGTTTCAACCAATCACAAGCTACGGTAATTGACGCAGGAATGTGATATTGCAGTGATGTAGTATCCATATATGCCCAACTCATCACAGTAATAAGCCTCTGCAGTCATGTGTCGGTCAGTGGATGGGATAAGGGCGAAGATGTTCCGTTACTGTGGGATAAATCGTCGGCGCACTAACTGCTAGACCAAAAACAATATATCGCGTCTAGTCAGACTAGCGACGGAGAGATTCCTGTCCCAACATGAAATGACAATTCTGTTATTCCCTAAGAATAGTATGTATATATAAGAAATAAACAGTGCTTCCAATAAATATGGTTAAGTGACTCGTACTGCAATTGCTTCAAGAACTTGGGTCGATTGACAGTTTGGCCTGAAACGGTTTATCATTCGAGGCTATTGCCTGGCTTCATGAATTGCATTTGGTCTGTTGCGGAGAAGGATGGAGTAGTGAAAACAATATAAAGATGACAGACTTCATGCCGCGGTAGTATCCGGGGCTTTTCTGTCCGTAAAGGTCTATTTCCTTGGGGAGGCGCTAGTGCCACAGCCAGGCTTCCTCCACCCCGGCCTTCGCTCATGCCACACCCTCCGCCTACCTTAGAAGGCAAAGTCCATTTCCTTTTGGGTATAGTCTTTATTAATATCCTCACTACCTTCTTAACCCGGTAGTTGATTGCCTGAGGTGCTGAAATCATGCCTCAGGAAAAGAACTCGTAAAGATAGTAGACAGTAGAATTCTGCCTGTTCTAGAAACCAAGCCTTACCTTAAATAAATGCAGCCCTACTTTAAATGGATGATTTTTACCTTATATGGTAGGCGGAGGGTGTGGCACGAGCGAAGGCCGGTGTAATAAGATTAGCAGCCAATCGACGGATGACTTGACCATGCGAGTAAAGCACCCGCATAACTTCATTAAAAAAATCAGCGAGACAAATATATCCTCTCATAATCTGTTTCTTGAAAGATGGTCTCATATTAGAAAACCAACCCGATAGGGTTGGCGCGGGCAGCTGAAAAAAAAAAAAAAAAAAAAAAAAAAAAAAAAAAAAAAAAAAAAAAAAAAGAAGACCAATAACAGATGATCGATGTCACTTGCACCATGTGCTTCCGTTGCTCTTGTAGCTAATTTGGCAGGTGTGAGAAGAAAGTCAGAGGATACTGTATTGAGTATGGAGCCATATCTTAATTTGGTCGAACTTGCAGAAATGATAATAGGGTCAAGATCCAGGTCTGACCATCACTTGATTGAACTTCATGTTCCAATCCATAAGCCACATTTTTGGAATTCTTAGGCTGTATATGCTATGCTAGAAGACTACAATGATACCGACCTACACATATTTGGTATTCCGTCCTGCTTGATGAGGTCTCAGGCCAATGATTAGAGTAGCCTGGTAGCAAAATGGTCGTGGGGCAAAAGAACAAACCAGACAGATCCCCGGCAGATCGCATGCCGCTTGGTGCTTGTAGTAGAGTATTGGCCTCGATTGAGGTCGCTGAAGGAGCTTTCGACACGCCTGCAGGCTGGAGCTTGCATACGCAATACGTACAAGATTGGCGCAGGACGGCCTTCCCGGCATGGCGCAACCATTGGATGACTACATACAATTTGTCGTTTTAGCATAACTAGTGTAACGGAGCCCGACGGCTACGATCAGACATAGGCCTGCCTTGACAGTCTGAGATTTGTCATATCCAAGGATGTGTGCCATTTCAAAAAGGCCACAGAACCCCGACGTATCGGTAAAAAGTTGAAGATTCAGACCCAGATTCATGATGACCATAGCAACACCCAAGCCCCCCTACATTACACCTACTCGGCCGAGATTGCTCATGCATTCTAGGACTGCGTTATGCGTCCAAGGATGTTTTGGGGTAACGGCCGGGGCCCGCCTATCACTCACTACACCCCCTCAGTTATTATCCTGTAGCGCGAAGAGCGGAAAGAGGTAGGGGCTGGTCCATTCAGGACAATGTAGCGCTTCAGTCCAATAACGGCATACAAGAGACCCCACTGGTAAGTTGAAATAGCGTCTAAAAGACGTCTCATTACTTTACACTGCTCTGCACCTTTGAAATCGTGCACGCCTGCTCTACGGCTCGGAAATCCATCATGACGAAAACCAGTAGCGATGATGTATCCCAAGCTCAGATCCCTCTTTCCCCCTCCCAAGTCAAACCACCACCTGATGGGGGGCTCAGGGCATGGACCCAGTCTGTCATGGGCCACCTGGTATGCTTCAATACCTGGGGCTACCTCGCCAGCTTCGGCGTCTTCCAATCCTACTACCAGAACGAGCTTGGGGTGTCTGAGTCCGCCATCTCGTGGGTGGGGTCCATTCAAATCTTTCTCATCTTCTTTGTCGGCACCTTTTCTGGCCGCGCCCTTGATGCTGGCCTATTCCATCCCGTATTCTGCGCCGGCGTTCTCCTGCAGGTGCTGGGGGTCTTCATGACCTCGCTCGCCACCAGCTACTGGCAGCTCATTCTGGCCCAGGGACTCTGCACCGGGCTGGGAAGTGGCTTACAGTTCTGCCCGACCATGGGGCTCGTGGCCACGTACTTTGACCAACGACGCGTCTTTGCGGTGGCATTCGCCCTAGTCGGCAGCGGAACAGGGGGCATGGTATTTCCGGGACTGGTGAAGGGCTTGCTCCCGACGCTGGGGTTTGGCTGGACGATGCGTGTGGTGGGATTCGTCATGCTCGCCACCAGCTTACCAGCCATAGGTCTCCTACAGACACGACTTCCGCCGCGCAAGTCCGGGCCCCTGGTGGAGCTGGCTGCCTTTCGTGATCCCGTGTACACGCTCTTTATTGTGGGCATTTGGCTCAATTTTTGGGGCATGTATTTCGCCGTCTACTACTTGGGAGCGTTTGGACGTACAGTCATTGGCTTCAGCTACTCCGAGTCAACGAATCTGATCATTGTTTTGAACGGCGCGGCCGTCGTGGGTCGGTTGGTCCCCGCATATTTAGCGTCTTTTCACCTGGGCCCGCTCAATACTATTATCCCCCTGGCGGCGGCCGCCGGTGTGTTGATGCTCTGTTGGGCGGCGGTCCACTCGTCTGCGGGGCTGTACGCCTTTGCAGTGTTGTACGGATTTTGCGCCAACGGACTACAAGGCATGTGGCCGCCGACGCTGTCAAGCTTGATTACGGACCTGAGTAGGGCTGGAACACGGATCGGCATGGGCTTCACTATAGTCAGTTTCTCGTGTCTGACAGGGCCGCCATTGGGCGGTGCCCTTGTTGCCAAGGCACATGGTTACATTGGAGCGCAGATTTGGGCGGGCGTGGCCATCTTAGTGGGGTCCTTGGTACTTCTGGGTGCGCGAACAGCCAAGGTGGGCTGGCGTATTCTAGTCAAGGTGTGATTGGTCAAGTTTGAGAACAAAGCGAACCCGGTGAGCTTGTTTATGAGAAGGCTTGGCAGGCCGAGAGAGTGAGGGAGGCAGAGAGTGAGAGAGGCAGAGAGTGAGAGAGGCAGAGAGAGAGAGAGAGAGAGAGAGAGAGAGAGAGAGAGAGAGAGAGAGAGAGAGAGAGAGAGAAAGTGGGACAAAGGATAGCAGCGAAAGCGTGTATCTACAGGGTCTGGCCGAAGAAACGCCGTACTAGACTAGAGATTTCAAAGTAAATGACAATATAACCTACGAAGTCGTGCTTAGTTCTGTTGAAGCCCGTCATCCGATTCATTTCCTCCCAAATTCCGCTCCTCTAGGCTTCCTGAAGGATCCCCCAAAGGATTTCACCCCGGCCGCCAAGTCGCGACTTCTCCTTGGCATCACGGTCATCCCGGGCTTTAAATGAGATGTGTGACCGACCCATGCGGAGGACGTTTTTGCCCTGTGAGATCTGCACCCCGACTGCGTCTCCCCGATCTTTTCCCCTCATCTGTGTAGCTGCATCCTCTCCCGTGCATGATGGGAAGGCCAGATGAAGACAAGAAAGGCCAATCATCCGTGGCCTTTGCCACACGAATCAATTTTGCGGCGACTCGCATTCATAGGAGTAAATGGCGTGCCTGACTAGGCAACAATCCATAGATGCTAGCACGTAACTAACCGGATATTGCTAATGCCTCAACCGAAAGAAAGCCCTCCGCTGACACAGGTCTCATTGGGAATTCGCGTAAGCAGCCAATAACGGGCGAAGGGATGTAAGGATGTTGCTCATCTACCTAACGGGTGATGTGTCAAACCGTAAAAAATCTGCTATTTACTGGCTATGGGAAGTGCTCCTCCGGTTGTTGCTCTCTCCAAAAGCGCTGAAGATTGGCACGACGTATACACAGGGTTCTTTTTTTTTGTGTCCACGAGAATCTAAATTTAACGACTGTGCTTTTCTTGGCGTCGATGAATTGAAAATGGGAGACCACCAATGGGGCAGAAGGGCAATATCCCCGCAATTGTCCGTTCATGTTTAGTTACGCTAAAGTCTTTCTATTTTTGTCAACGCCCACTGCACTAGGTCTCTTCTCCGTGCTTCTTGTATTGGCTTAGCTCGCCCTCTCGCTCACCCCGACCGCGGCTACATCCGGATGTGAAGGTCCAATCCGAGCAAAGCTGCATTTTATGCAAGGCAGGCTGGCCAAGCACTAGGGTGGAAACTGACCAGCTCTGTGCAGCACTCACGGGCCCGACCGACCTTGGTGGTGTGTCTCGCGGATCCGATCTTGTTGGTTCGGAGTTTGAGGACAGACGATCTGCACCTGTTCTAGGCCCGAACTTCAGGCTAATAGACAATGCTGTTTTCCCAGCTTGCCAAGAAAGCACTTCTGCAGGATAGAAGAAGCCTAGACTGGGCCCTCAGGTAGGGCTGTGCCAATACTGCTCCTCAGTCATGATTATGCGGGGCCTCATATCGATGTCGGGAGGATCGTAGTTGATGAATCCAACTCAATTTGATGTATTGATTTCGAAACCGATATTAGGTTGCCGGATGACCGTATGGCTATACGCTGTGCAAGCATGAGACAGGACCAGTTCTGCCGTATAGCGACCACCCGCAATAGATTTCTTGTGGCCGCTTGGGCGTATAAGTAATTCAAGTGCATCTTCTGACAACTGCATCATAGCATGTTCCTGGCTTAGCACCTGGCCATCTTCCTTTCACAATATAGGGTCCTAGATTAGCCTCTTCTATCTGTGCCGATGCGTAGTACCGAGGCCAGCCACGTGAGCCTGTCTAACGCCCTGAATTACTATTCCTTTGTTACCGCTGTAAGGCCCATTCTTGTTGCGTGTAAGTGCTGTATGCTCACACACGATGGATTCAACCACATGCATCTTGCCCGTCGGGCATCCTGGGTCAAACAATAGACGGGAGGGTTACATTGTAGTCCGGCAGAGGGCGTACCCAGGTGTCGTGTAGGAAAGTCCACCAGTCGCTGAGCAGAATTGCGCCCAGCGTCATGGTGATTATGGGATTCGATTTTGTAATACGGGTTGTTATTGCCGCCAGCATCATTTCTCTCGGCAGGGTTTCCTTCTTTTGAAAGGGTTACTCGTGCTCGCCATCCGATGTTCTCATCACAAGAGAAAGATCGGCATGCATTGGTGACGCATTCATTGCCAATTCATTTCTGATTCTTCCTCAGCTTACCGCTTGGCAATATAGACCGGCAGCGGAGCTCAAGGATGAGGGGGTGGCCTTCGAGCTCCATGCATGTTGCGGATGCCCACGAGTTGACAGCCACATTGTGCTCGGACGAAAGGATCTTGGCTCTTGTGGTCAGCTGTATAATGTGATTATACCGTGAGATGGGGTTTTAGAGGGAGCTTGGAGGTGATTGTGGAATGGGCGTGCAGCTTAAGCTAAGAATGGCCCTCATCGTCTGTCCTATTCGGGAACAACCCGTTCTAGTAGATTGATTGGCTATCCACCATTATGTACTCAGACCTGGGAAGGATAAATACCTTTCTTCACGAGGGCATTTGTATAGTCATCTTTCCCAGTAATCGAAGAATCACTCGTGCCTGACATTTCACAATGGGCTCATCGTTATCCTCGGTTGCCACTTCTTCTACCGAAAACATTGTCATAGTAGGCGCTGGCGCCAGTGGCATAGCAGTCCTTCTTCGCTTGATTGAACATGCTAAGAATGGCAAGAGGATTGCTCCCATCATCGTCGTCGAGAAAGCCTCGCCTCCTGGCCCAGGACTGGCATACTCTGCCGCTTGTACCGGCACCATCTTGAATATGCACACGGACACAATGGGTCTATATTATAACGACCCCAAGCATTTTACCAGATGGAGAAGCGAGCTATCCAGTGGTCCCTTTCCCTCCCGAAGTCAATATGGGGAGTACCTGGAGACGATGTGGTCTGAGATACTCTCGCAAGCCCAACACATGGGCTTGGAGATCTCACTTATCCAAGACGATGTATTGGACATTGACCGTCATGATGATGGGACCTTTGCTTTGACACTGGCAGATGGGAGCCATCTTTCTGCCCAATCTGTTGTATTGGCGCTGGGAAATTTCACCTCTACCCTCAACACGCACCTACTTGATCAACCGGGCTTCTTTCCCAGCCCGTGGCCGACTTCTCAACTACAGTCCATCCCTACCGATGCCCCCGTCCTCATCATCGGATCAAGGCTCTCCGCTGTTGACGCTGCGCTGTATCTCTCTAAGAACGGCCATACGGGCCCGATGACCTTCATGTCGCGCAGTGGCCGCCTTGCCAAAGTCCAAGGCGAGCCTGAACCTTTCCCGCGCCGTTACACCCTTCATACCTTGGCCCGAGAGCTTGAGTCGAACCCAGCGGAAGGTCTTGTCAAGCTCACAACCACCCTTATGGATGAGATTGATGGTGTGAACAACGGTGATTGGACCTGGATACAGAAGCATGCCTCACCAAAGGCCGAACTACAGGCAGACCTGTGCGCGGCACAAGAAGGGAATGTCCATTGGCAAACCGTCCTTCGCCACACTGCCCCAGTTATCGAGCGTTACTGGCACTGCTTACCTCTGGAAAGCCAACAACTCTTCATGGCCAAATTCTTCACTCCCTGGATGCGATACCGCCACGGGATGCCCGTGCAGAACGCCCAGCAAATCCTCAGGCTGATGGAAAGCTCCCAACTAAGTGTGATTGCAGGAGAGACCGTCCACTGGGATGACAATGAAGGCATCTTCATTGCTCAGACGACTGCTGGACCCATAGAAGCAGCATACGTGATCGAAGCGACTGGGCAAGAGTGCCATCTTGATCGGATTCCATCGCCGCTTGTCCAGTCCGCTGCCCGAAAGGGATTATTCACGCCGCACCCGATGGGTGGGGTTGACGTCGACTTCGACACCCTCTGTGCATCAACCCCTGGCCTATACACGATGGGCTCGCTGACACGCGGCACGCATTTCTACGTCAGCGCCATCGATCGAACGGCAGCCCACGCGGCTCGCATTGCCGACGCACTGGTTGGGGAACCCCGTGCCAGACCTTTACACATTGCTATCTTTCTCGGCTCGGACGTGGCCTCCCACCTGATGGTCAGTGACTTGGTTCCCCGGCTGCTGGCCGAGGGCCATATGCCTTTCCTCTTTCTGACATCCAGCACGGAGACACGTCCCATGGCGGCGCCTGATAGTAGGCCTTTCGATTTGCGCAAGCTAGCATTTTTCGAACGCGAGCTTTTCCGCAAACATCTCAGTCCCAGGCTCAAGGAATACGGTTTTAAGGGCACACGGCACATGACTGTTTGGCAGATGCAGTCGACATATGGGGTTTTTGTGCAAGAAATACCTGACTCGCAGGGTACCTCCGTTGCCAAGATGTTGCAAAACCACTTCATCGACGTGGGCATATCGCTGCCATGTGGCGATGTGCTCACCCTGGGTGTCATTGATTACTTTTCCTCGTCGTCCCATCATCTTCTATCTTTGGATGGCGGCGTCCTCTCGACACCCTCGGGTAACAAGAAAGTTGGAGTCCAATTCGGGTATACCCTCCGATGCCTCCATGAGGACAGTGAACTGGGGGATGTAATTGATAGACGCACCTCTCCACTCGGGCACTCCGCTGCAATACTGACAGGTGTGGACAAGGAGTATGCGCTTGCAGTGCAGATAGTCCTTGATGCGACTCAGTTGGTGACTCGAGGAAAGTCATTGCGCAATGTTTCGTGGGGTCGAACTAGCCATACTTCCCGCCACAGCTACCTCACTGCGGAAGAGTTGCTGCAATGTTGTCATGACCGGGGATTTGATCTGGTGGACGGTGATAGTGTTGTGAAAATGCTGGTGGAATTATTTGTACCTCCGGAACAGAGAGAGATGTTGCGAAAGGAATTGGACGAGGTGGTGCAAGAATGGTATGTGAAGCAAGGGGTTAGAGTTTCAAAGGCATAGGTATTCAGGGGGGTGATGTAGTGTCGAAGCAAGACTCATCGTTTAAGTAGCCTCAGTGGAATGACACCGGAACTTAACAGCCTACTATGCACAGCTTTAGGTCGGTTAAGCTAACACTCATAGTAGTCTTATATCATAGTATTATCCTCGTCATGCATCGCCATGGGCTTACGTGCAGTATTTCTAGTAATACTGTCTGCTAATACAGAGTACTTTATGTGTACAGATGTGTATATATATATCTTTCGAGGCTAGTGAGGGCAATATTGCTGGTTTACTAGTATAGTCGTCATGAAGATGATGAATGATTGTCATTCGAAGAAATAGTTGTGAATGTGAAACAAGACTCCTTTGTTTCATGGGTATCATCTCTCTCCAGCCCAAGAAAGTCGATTTCATGCACATTGCATTAATGCGTCCTATTCCCCGGAATGACGCGGAATAGCAATGTTCCGATATAACTGCCACAAACAGCTTAGCGCGTTTCCCTGCTCTTCCGCTGACAGGAGATATCGAATGGCTAAACAACCGATCAACTCGCACGAATATACAGCGAGCGCCTCCCAGGGGGCGACTCCAAAAATCATGCACAATCGTCGGGCTAAACGCTCATCGCTGGCTTGCTTGCCCTGTCGCGCTCGGCACGCCAAATGTGATGGGAAGCGACCGAGCTGCACCCGCTGTGGTGAGGTTGGCCAGCCGTGCAGCTATGCCCCTTCGCGGCGCGGTCTCGTCTCTCGACACCCGCAAAGGACAGATTATTCCATGAGCCATGGCAGCCATCAAAAAGGTGCCAGCACATCTACAATTGAGCAGGGTACGATCTCATCTATCCCGGTAGATCTTCCGCCCATGTCCGTTGTGCCCAATGCCGATCTGGATGGCTGCAGCACCGAAAAGCACCTTTCCCGGTCGGAGGACATTGCAAATGACCCATTGATCCATTCCTACTACAAGAACTTCCACGTATGCCATCCATTTGTCCCACCACGATATCATCTTGTGGAACTATGTCAAGATCCTCGCATAGAGCATGCTCTTACTCCCTTGATTGCCGCTATGCGTTTCATGGGAAATATCTACAGTGCGCGAGAATGGTCGGTCCCGCTCAAACACACGATCGAAACCGCCCTTGCCCACTTATTGCCGTCTGATCCGATTCAGGTTCAGTGTCGAATCCTGTACTCCGTAGCCTTGTTCTGGTATGACTACAAAGTGGATGCGCTGTCGCAATTGGACCAGGCGGCTCAGATCGCCATTGCTTTGCAGATGTTCAAGGGAGAATTCGCAGCGTCCCAGGAACCGGTCGATCTGGTCTTGAGGGAATCTTGGAGACGGACCTGGTGGACCCTGTACATTGTAGACGCCTACTACGCGGGCACCTTGGGGACGATGAATTTCAGGGTCATGGACCTTGATGCGACCGTTGAATTACCCTGCGACGAGTCCGATTATGAATTGGGGGTAAGTGCACACACTCTCTTCCCCAATCACCAGTACCACGGTTGGCTTATTCCTCAAGTTGAAGATCATTCCCCAACCTAGAACCCTCAAGGAATTCAATCAGCGCGAGTTTATTTCCGATGATGTCCACTTCTCCTCTTTCGCACACCTCATTGGTGCCGTGCAGTGCGCCGCGTCTGCTATATCTATAACCCCCAAAGTGGCAACCGTGGAAGACTCCATGCATCTGATCCAAGCGGTCGATTGCGGCTTGGATGGATGGCGACTACTATTACCGCCAGAGCAGAAAAACGTCATCAAGGCGAATGGTGACATTGATGAGCTCTTGTTCCAAGCACATCTGCTTATCCATGTGTAAGCTTCATGTTTCTTCCTCCCATATCCTGCCACTCACCAGCTAGATCCACCGTTGGCCTCCATCGTCCATTGTCGGCCCTCAATTTCAATGCCATCGAGAATGTATCGAGCTGTGCCCGAAAGCCTCCCCGGGACACCCCCACACCCGATTTAGTAAACGTCCATACCCTCCGGGTCTTGCGCGCGGTCGAGGCACAGGTCCGTCTTCTGGCTTTACCCGCCCCAAGATTTCACCACACCCCTTTTACCACGTGTATGGTCAGCGAGGGGATCCTGGCCCTGCTCTCTGCTTGCCGTATTTTCCCCAAGGGGAAAGACCTCGCCATTGCAAGAGATCAGATCCGGATGGCGCTCGGCTCTCTCAAGGTGCTTGGGGAAGTCTGGCCGAGGACAGTGAGAAATGTGGGCGAGATCCAGACAATTGCTCGGTGTGTCCTGGGACTGGGACAAGGTCCCAATGATCAGGCTATTCCTGGACCCAGTGACCCGTTGTCTTTTGGTGCGCACGGGGTGGATCCAAACCCAGCCACTGACAGTTTATCGGAACGCGACAAAAGCCCGGCTGCTTCCGTCTTCTCTATTGATGATCTATGCGGCTGGTACAACACTGGAGCTGCAAATGATTTCCCATGGGGACTAGGTGCAGGCTTATGATCGACTAATTGGTCGTGACGCAGAGAGTCAAGATTAACCGAGCTAAGAAAGGGATACATTCGACATTGAAGAACCGACAGGATTATCTCAAACGGCAAGGACTATCTTTCCACGCCCGTATGCCCTCCCATTCGCTACATCATACGCTTCCGGCGCTTGGACAAGTGTATAGATGTCTGCCACGAGAGGCCGGACGACTCCATGACTTGCCACCTCTGCAAGAAAATGCAACGCATCCGGACTGCCCCGGACAATGAAGAATAGCGCGTGTACACTGGGCTTCCGAAGTCCACGCTTCTCATGCTCCTCTACGAAGTTGAAGCTCGCCGAATCCACTGAGATCAGCACTCCCGTGCCGGCGACATACTCCCAGCATTTCTCCAAGACTTCCCCGCCCACGGTATCGACGATGACGTCGAACTTTCCGCGACAATCGTCCAGCATGCTATACTCCACGACTTCGTCGGCCCCGAGGGCTTGGAGAAACTCGCGATTGCGAGCATTGGAGCTGCTAGCGGCGACAACTTTTACCCCTGCGGCTGCGGCTAACTGCACAAGATACACGCCCACTGCACCGGCGGCACCAGTTATCAGCACAGAGTACCCTTTTTTCGTAGCAGTTTGGGACAGTAAATCTTCCATCGTCGGTCGGGAAATCTGCGCGTGCTCAAAGAGGGCCTCGTAGGCAGTTTGTGCGCTGAGGGGGATTGCCGCTGCCTCGGCGAATGTCAACGTAGAGGGCTTCCGGGCTACCTCATCCTCCTTGACGATGGTGTATTCGGCCCAGGTAGCTGCCCGGGTGGCATTGGTCATGCCGAAAACTTCGTCGCCGGGCTTGAACTGGCTTGCGGACGAGAACACCTTCACCACAATGCCGGCCATATCGTTGCCCAAGATGGCATACTCATGTGAGTAGGCTTCCGGCCAAGTGAGCATGTCCCGAATGACGGTTGTTGCTCTGACGCGGATGAGAAGCTCTCCGGGCGCAGAGGGCTCTGGAATGGGGACATCACAGTCCAGCCGAAGGGCGGTGGAAGGAGCCGGGTTAACCGGTGAATAGGGTGTGGAATTTGGCGAAGGAGGATGAAGACGGATAGCTTTCATGATGCAGGCTGGAAATGAAGAAGATGATGGGATGAAAGCTTTCCCATGATTGCTCGCATCCGGGGTCAACTTAAAGTGGTTGCATCACGTGCCTGTATAGCCTATTCATAGGCTATCGGGTATGAACGTCTAGGGGACCACAGAATCCACAGAACAAGCGTGAGTTGATGCCCGCCTGCGCTACTTAAAGAATGTATATGGCACTGCTACACATTAGTACTGCTTATTCCAAAGTAATATCCCACTACGAATACTTCAAACCCAAGGTGGCGGCTGCGCCAAGAACGGACCATAGGAACAATATCGCATCCTTTCATCACTCAGATCTCATGGTCGCACACTTCACTATATGAATAGACTCCTGGAGTATACAAAAGTTCCCAGCATTGCTTAATCGCTGACATGAATGGGCAGAAGTCTTGGTAGCTCATCAACCGGGATTCGTTCTATGCCGCACTCAGTGGCGACACCGAAATAGTAAACCATCGACTCGACTGCTTGAATCTTCTCCGTCGGATTCCATCTTCGCCATGCGCATGCACCACCCCCAAATACGACCCCATAATAGGGCTCACCCTGAGCCGCTGTAGGGGTTCGAAGTAGACGACGTCGTCTTGGTCCATTGGTACACGCATGTGTATCCCGCTGACTGTCCGACGCCGGATGTACTTATCAGTCTACCAGCTCCCTCCTTTCTTGCGTCCCCCAGAAGGGCTGACTCACGTTCTGGATTCAAGTTTACTCAATCAACCCAAAACCCCTAAGGATGAACTAATAACGAACCTGTGCTCGTGAATGGACAGAGACCGTTCCTTGATTCATACGGCGCCGGTGCGTTGGGGCCAAATTATGTCCGGGCAGCAAAGATGAACGTCAACGTCCGACGCACAAGCCGGATCGATAGCAATGACCGGACTATAATCAGCAGAATTACACCCTTGTTTAATACTGATGACAGGTTTCTTTGAGCCTTACAGCCTGATCTACCGCGTAGAACTCGTCTCGTTAGTTGCAACGCAACGCCCACCATGTTGAGGGGTCTACGACCGTCATGCATATGGACTGGCACAAATATTTCCTTTTTAAAAAGTATTGCAACAAAAAATGAAGTATCGAAACTATAATAGCTACTTCTTCTTGGGCTGTATCTTACTTCGAACGATGTGTATTCATGCCACAGTCTGAGGGCTTGCAAATCGTGGCCCGCTACATGAGCCAGTTCCCGCATTCTCAAACAACAACCCGCCCGGGCTAGCTCAGTTGGCAGAGCGCACGTCTAAATTAAACCAATTTCTCGTGAGGTCGCAAGTTCGAATCTTGTGCCTGGGCCTTTTTTGCTACACCAGCCATCTCTACGTTCCTTTGGAGGTCAGTTTTCTATTAAGCCGCAACTTTTTCCACTGCTTGCCTGCTTGAGTTGATATCCTGGCAGTAGGCGTGTCATTTACACGGGTACTTTTGGCTAGCTGCGTCTATGTATGCCCTATTGATTTACTAACGTCGGAGACCATTGCCGAAGTCACTTATCATATTGTGAAACTAAGAGTACATACGGGATTAGTCTATCTCGAAGTCAGTTTACATGGCTTCGGGGAATACGGACCACCCAATCAACCGTATCGACTCGTTTGGGCTGTTCCTCCACTGCAGCATCATTGCTCGTCCCCTCAAATCCTTTTCGTCCCTGTGCATGCTGCATTTCAGTGCCAGAACGTGGGCTAACTCCACCCTCACGTACTGTACAAGCGTAGTTGCGCTGGAGTCATACCGATGGCCAAATTCCAGTGCACATTGGCGCGCATCCTCTTTTGTCACGTGATACATCGCCTCGTGAAGAGCAGCGCTATCGGCCTTGTATGTGTCAAAGCAGACACATTCCTGGACCAAGTCCAACGTGCTGGACACAAACCTGGTGTAACGGAAAGGATCGGTTTTGTAGAACTGAGGAAACGGAAGAAGCATGGTATGGAGTTGGAAGCTCGAGGGGAGGACGGGTGGGCTACGATGTGGGTCGTAGCTCCACTCCACGGTTCGCAACCCCTGCGCGAATGCTACTATTCGTTCTGCAATTGGCAAGACATGAGTTCGACGTTTGGTGTCGGTAATCCCCAGCGTCGAAAGTAGATTCATGATCCGGTCCAAGGACACGTTGACTTTAGAGGACACCAACTTGAAGGGGTTGCGAAGAAAGGTCTCTGCACACGCCATAATTACATCCGCGAGATCTTCGCGGGTTATGCCATTTTGAACCTTGGTGTCTTTCTCGGCTCCAAACTTTCCCATTAGCACATGGAAAGATTTCATCTTAGCATGAGCACCGAACCATCTGCTCCAGTGGGAATATGAGTCAGATGTCCGCCATGACTCGTTTTTTCCGGTCATCTTATCGTCGACTTTCCGGAGCCGCATGCAATCAAGATAGCTTAGCATCCAAGCCCGATATTTGAGAAGAAATTCGCGAGGCAGGTATTCATACCAGCGTTCCATTATTATTTGTATCATATCTGGCTCAAAAGGTCCGAAGTCAGTCACAGACAGCTCTTCAGGCGTGAGATCAAGTGGAGCAAGGAATTGGCGCATCCATCGGTTATGTTGTCTTGTCAATTTGTCAAGGAGAGGCAGAAGCGCTTTGCATGTATAGTGTTCATGGTATCTCGCAGGCAGCATGTCGTAGGCTTCTTTTGTAAAGAGATCGAGAAGGGGCCGTTGCCAGTCCACCCTTGGAAGCTCGGCGTTTTCCGATTGCAACCAAGGCTCACAGGCGCTGGTCTCGCTGGGCACTGCAGCGTAGGGTGTGAGAGATGTAAATGTTTCGTAAGCTTGTTCACAGTCATCGTACTCTCCAACAATTTCCAGCATAGCCGTGCAGACCGCTACCCGGGCATCAATATGGTTGCTGGCGTGAAAGAGGTCCTTCAAGGCTTGAATTGCGGAGAGGAGTGATGCGTCAGATCTGCTCTCAGCCAGCATAGCCGCCAGCATTTTCACCGTCGTGATCTTTATGACGGGCTTTCCTGGTTGTGCAGTACCAGGTTTCTGGCTTGCTGGCTGCTTCTGCTCTTCTAGTGCCTTGAAGACATACGCAGTGAAATCTCGGATTACTCGATCCGCATTGGCGCGACTAAGGACCTTAGTCAACGAGGATGGTAATGCCATCCGGTGCCACGACGATGCTTCCGGAAATAGCTGGAGCGCTTTCATGCCTAGTTTCGCAGCCAGATCAGGCCTGTCTGAGCGCCGCACCAGCGCCATTGATTTGAAAGCAAGTCGCTGCACTAGCGCGTAATTTGGCGATACGCTTTCAACCACATGGAGAGCTTCTAAGAAGGACAGCGAAAGGTGGTACAGCAGGGTCGATGGTACTATTTTGACCAAGCGATCAAGGAGATGAATCGCTGCAGTTGCTGCTTTTTTCTGGTCATCGATGCTGGACAAAAAATCGTAATCCAGATGCACTGGTGGATACCGAAGAATACCTGTCTTCTCAGGGAATGGCCTGGACAATATGCGGTCCGTGTTGTGGGCTAGACTATTGAGAAACAAAAGGGCGGACGCAATGAGTGATTCTCGGTACTGACACGGAAGCGTCCGAGGACTATATTTGGGCCACCATATTATCAAGGTCTTGGGCTTCTCAGGCACTGGCGACCAGGTGCCGAGATTGGGAGTTGCCAACATTCTCTCCAGAGGCCAGTTCTCCTTTGCGGCCAAAAATCGGACTTGTAATAGTGACCCCTCCCAACAGTTTTGTGCATTTTGTTGCACATCGGTTGATCGGGGCTCCCATTCAATGCTGAGAGAGTCACGTGACATATTCTTGAATATATCAAGAGAAGGCGACTGGGGAGGGTCGATGATCCTCTCTAATTTCCGTAAGCTTCTGGATTCCAGCAAAGAGCACATGTATTCCTTAAAATCCCCCAGGTGGCCCGCAGAAGACGGAATTTTTTCCGAGTAATGACTCCAGATCTCCAGTAATTCTCTTCCCCGGTCAGCGACCGGTAGATGATCGAGGTAAGCCTCGATTGCAAACCTCAAACTATCCACCAAGTACTGTTTGCGGCCGTCCTCCTTTACTTTTCGAAGGAGTAGACCAGGATTGGAGAGGACAACCTCCGTCACTCTTTGCGTGACAAAGGCGCTAGGCCCTTCCGATTTCATCACCGCGATCGTCCATTCCTGTGAAGGAAGGAGATATTGAAGCGGTAGACCTCGTGGTAGGCCCTCGGGCAAAGCCTCAACTTGTGGGATCCGAAGGCTACGCTGTTTGACCCAAAGATGGTCTCGGTGCTGTGCAAGAGAGTCCAAGAGCTTTAAAATCGAGACTGGTGGGTTAGGCGGGCAATGGAGTTCTGAAAGCGGGCCAGACAATTGTCCCCAGCCAAGGGATTCGTATCCTTCCGTACTACCTACTGTTTCATATCGGAGCAGTATTGGCACTATCCCTTCGAATAGTGTGTCCACTACATTCTGTTCACTGCCTAGACCACGGAAACAGAAGCGCTTTACCGCATGTATCCGGCTAGAAACGATGAGCTTAAGTAGCTGGCCAAATCCTCGATCCTGGTTGATTCGATACCACGGTTCTTGCGCAGTTAGAAGCGCCTGTTCCAGGAGATGAGAGACCACCTCGTCAGCAATGGATACTTTAGCCGCGAGGTCCTCTACGGTTGGCGACATCACACATGATAGAACGGAGGCAACATCCTCCCGATAAATCCTTCTGGCGAGCTCTGGTCTCACAGACTGAAGAGATATGTCTTGTTAGCAATCTGCACATACGTTATGAAGTAAGAAACGAACATACCGGATCCCGCACGAAGCGCGATGTCCAATAGATGACATCTTGCACAAGGCGAATATCTCGGCTCCTCTTAGCGATAGTGATTGTCAGTTTTGCCCACTGAAGCCGATCTTCAGGATCACGGGCTTTTACAGCCTTAAGCTTCACGTCTTGAATCACTGGACAGGGCACAAGCATCAGCATTATTCTTCGTCTAGCGGAAAAGGATGGCTCACATTCACGGGCTACTGAGTTAACAGGATCGGCTGCTTCCCTGTCCATGGCGTCGAAGTGGACTCGGATCAATGCGTCCCGGAAATGTGACGAATCCCCTGCACTCGCTGGCCACTCGAAGACGAAGGGATTGACCAAACTATGATTCGGCGATAACAATTTGGCGCGCTCAAGTAACCATCTTGCATCGCGACCGGGGAGAGACATGAGGAACGACCAACTCCATGGCACAAGTTTGTGCTCCTTCACTGACGGTATAGGCTTCTCCAGATCGATTTTCAGGTGTTGCAGGTTCTTGCATAGAATTTTGAGTAAGGGAAGCCTGGCTTCCGGAACGGTTTTGGGTAGAAGGGTTCGGAGGCAATGCTGAAACTGATTGGATGATAAGGTGCAAAAGGCTGTTCGAAGCATTCCCTCCAAAGAATCTCTCTGGCTCGTTTGTGGCCGAGATGGATGCAGTCGCTCCCGATAACGAGCAACAGGCGCATCAGATATCGACTGTAGATGTGCGTCTGGAAAGGCAGCAATGACCCACAATTCTATTAATGAATGTATGAGCGGCACCCAATGGGTGAGCGTCCGTTCCGAATGCCCCAGGTCTGGGACTACACGCTGAAGCAAGGCAAGAATAGCGTCGAAAGGCACTCTTCGGCGGCGGGAGGTTGTGAGAGTCATATCGATGCACCAAATGCGCGTATGCCAACTGACCACTCGCGACTTTTCCGAAACATCAAACTCGCCAGCTAAAAGGTCCAAGGTGAAATCGATCGCCGCGAAGCCGGTTTGCCTGTCTTGACCAAACCGCGACTCGTAGGGTTCAACCGATGTAAGCAACGCAGCGAGATGCTGGTCCAGTAAACGCTTGCGGAGCGGAGGATGGACCGGAAATGCCCCGACAGCAATATCCCTTAGCAGCGACATACGAGAGTTAAGCAGTTGTCGCATCAGGGAGCCCGTGACATCGTCGGGCAGGGGCGTTGAGAAGACTTTCATTACAGTGGCGTCGCTGGACAGGTTACATAACGAGATTACGTCCTCCAACTTGAGTAGCTGTTGAGAGTCGCCGGAAAATTGCGTCGACGAAGACTTGAAGAAACTGGGCAGCAAACGATGAAGCAGCTCATCGATTGCCTGCCGCAGGAGAGGATCAGTGGTGTTCGAGCACGACCCGATGGCTCTTGCCAGGCTCCTAGCCTCCTGGATGCTTATCTTCTCAAAGATATCCTGTAGACCGGCTGTGCCTCCAACTGCCTCCCAACCGTTCTTCCGCCACTGGTCTGTTCTCAAGGAACATTTCAGCACATTGATGCCGGTCTTTCGCACACCACGCGAGGCCTCGTCGCGCAGGGCGTCTTCAAGGATGCAAGGACATTTCGGATGGGCAAGAAATAGCCACACGGCAAAGATCTTGGGTGTTATTCCTCCGTCATGAACACAACGTAGTAGATAACGGTTGATGTCCAAGACCTGTGTCTGTGAAATCTCGTCGGAAATTAGAGAGCGGAAGTAGTTTGCCGCCTGTTGCGGGCCGAACCAGGGAGTAAACACCGAGGGGTCGACAGCCATCGTGGCTGTGTTCACAAATGGAGAAATTCAGGGAGGCCCTGATGGTCAGGGGAATAAAGCCGGCCATCCCCTCTTTTTTATTGTATGCCTCGAAATGCGATTGAGTCATGTTGGGGAGGGGAGAGAGAAGGCTGACCAGGGGACATATCTGCGCAGGAGAACCTAGCGGATGCGGGGTCCCAACGGGGTTTAGTCTCAGTGACTCGATGGGCAGCGAATCCACCCTAACTGGTATAGTGGAGGTTAGTTTAATTAAATACTTGAACTACGACATGGTAACTACCCAGTTGCAAGACAATCATTTTTATGTGATGTGATAAGCAGAGATAATGGCATCGGCTCGGTTACAATAGGAACACTATCATATGATTAGTACGTATCTATTCTCCGAGGGGATCTGGATGGGGGTATGGTGGCGGAGAATGTATCCCTTTCCTACGGTCTCCGGCGGTCAAATATATATAGTAGTTATGTCTTAGAACTTTATTCGCAGGCATCACAACATGGCCAAATGACACTGCTCAGATTAATCATTTGTACTGGAACTCCAAATTTGAAAAAATTACGCAGATGTGAGTAGACCTTTCCTTCGCACCGATAATGCGAACCCAATAGCCCTGAAGTATCCTTGCAGTTAGTATATAGTGTCGAGAAATATGTAGCCCAATCTGGTCTCCGCATGCCCACAATCTCAAAAGATGCTAAAGGGTCGAATGCAGACCGTTCGCAGTTTCCTCATCGCCGCGACATTCTGTAGAATGCTTGCCCAAGTGCCATCGGTCCATCCGGGACCAGAAACCAGTCTGCCTGACTGCCCGTCCAAGGATTTGTACTACCCTCTTCAATGGGCGAAAAATTGCGAAGAGACACCAACCGGAGCATCTCAAAACATAAGCCACATACTTGTCCGGGATAAACTTGAGCACGGCTGCCCAAGGAATACAGACTACCGCACATCCAAGACAGATTGCCCACTGGGTGCCGCTCAGTCTAACGACGCCAAACGCCGCGCCGCCCACGAAGACGATTAGTATCTGACCGCCCACCATCAGAATATTTATCACGATGAACCATTGATTTTTCCAAACACCCTCAAGGACATTGAGTTTGTTGTCTAGCCGGCGGCAGTTGAATTCATTGAAAATCTGCATCCATACGAAGGTGTTGAAGATGATGGTGTTGAGCTGCAGTCTTTCATTATGATCATCCATGTCCAAACTCAATATCCTGTCCCCAGCAAAATAGAGTGTGAAGCACAGCGCCAGCTTGTAAATGGATTGTCCGAGCATTAGCTTCCACATGGTAACTGTGAACAATGATGCATTCCGGGGAGTGGGGGGACGCTGTAGTATTTCCGGGGTTGGGGGATCGGTCGCTCTGCTCTGAGGTTAGTCAACAGTGTTGAGGAAGGCTCACAGTGGGAGAAAATGTACTTACAGAGCTAGGGCTGCGAAAGTGTCCATGATCAGATTCAGCCATAACAATTGCACTGCTTTAAAAACACTTTCGTTGGAGCTGTTGTATATGGCGGTCACAACAGTCAAGCATACCGCTGTGATGTTCACCGTCAATTGAAACTGCATCGATAAGCTGTTAGATTTGCTCGTACCTAAGGAAGCGTCCAGCTGGAACAATTCGTACCTGCAAAAATTTGGCCACAGCGTCATTGACGCACCGGCCCCAGGCAATCGCGGTGACAATAGATCGGAAGTTATCATCCATAAGGATGATTGAACTCGCTTCTCTCGCCACCTCAGTTCCACTGAGTCCCATTGAGAAACCAACATCGGCTGACTTGAGCGCCGGACCATCATTTGTCCCATCACCAGTCACGGCAACAATTTCACCCAGGTGCTTCAAACGGTTTACAAGTAGTTGTTTGTCGCTTGGAGATGAGCGAGCCAGCACTTGAAGGCGCGGGATGATGATATCCAATTCAGTCTCATTAAGTTTACGGAGCTCCGGCGCCTCGATAGCAACACCATCAGCCGTTTTGATACCGCAGGATTCTGCTATCGCTAATGCAGTGTTCAGGTTGTCACCTAAGACGCAGAAGTGTCAACAGGAGTAAGAACTTGTGAGAATTCACTCACCAGTCACCATCTTAACCTTGACCCCAGCCAAATGACACTGCTGTATTGCATCTGTTACCTCTGGTCGCAAAGGATCATGGATCCCAAAGAGCCCAATCCATGTCATATCTCGAAAAAGCTCCTCGAACCCAAGGCTGGCCTTTTCTTGGCCATGATCCCCAGCGACTAGTTCGATTGGGATATCACGATATGCGAGTCCTATTGTGCGTAGCGATGCAGAGGCGTATTTCCTGATCGCCCCACCCAACATTTCAAAGTCGGTCCCACTTATCTGTTGAGTGGATATATCCTCATGTGTGGAGGACCCTGGAGTAATAACGGTAGTACATTCTCTCAAGACCACCTCTGCTGCCCCCTTCACAAGTACACGACACCTTGATTCGTTCACACGGTATACCAACGCCATTGCCTTGCGAGCAGAATCGAATGGATAGACCTGTATAGTATCGATATCTGCCCGCTCTCGACTGATGTCATGTACGCCGAGGTGCTCCTGCACCAGGTGCAAAAGTGCGATATCTGTTTTGTTTCCTACCAGCTCCATCAGACCTTCTCGCTCTTCTCTGAATGCCGTGGAATTTGCGGTTATGCTCTTAATGAGTAGATCGCGGAAGGCTACGGGGTATCGGCCGATGGCTCCTGGAAAGCTAAAGGTAGCTTGCTCCACGCTGGAGGCGGTTGTACCTGGCTGTGTAAAGGCGTCCACTAAGCCCAGTATGCCAAGAGCAGTTGTCATTTTATTTTGTGTGAGGGTGCCGGTTTTGTCCGAGCAGATGACGGTTGCATTGCCCATGGTCTCGCACGCACGCAGTTGCCGAACCAGATTCTGCTCTTTGAGCATACGCGTCGTCGCAAAAGCTAGTGCTAACGTGACGGCGAGTGGTAACCCCTCTAACGGAAGTTAACACGAGTTCGTTGCACAAATCAGTTCGACCGGTCTCTAATCGACATACCTGGAATTGCGACAACAATTACCGTGACTGCAACAATGAGAATATCCATGAAGATCTGACCTTTTTCGGTGGACGGTGCATCGTTTTCGGGCATCTGAGCTAGGAAGCGAAACAGAAGTACAAAGAATAGCAATAGAGCTGCCCTGTCGAGCGGCCTGATTAGTACTTCGTCATAGCCAGAGCAAGAGTCATTGGAAGTGGGCCTTACCCAAGTCCGAACCAGCCTATCCATTTTGCCAAGCGACTCAACTTGACCTGAAGAGGCGTTGGGTCGCTTTCGACAGCAAGACCAGCCATAATTCGCCCATGAGTGGAGTTAGGTCCGACACTCAGCACCAGATAAGTCCCCAGGCCCTCAAGGATCTTACTTCCCGAGATGATGAATGGATCCATGTCTTCAGCTGAGCTTTTGGCGGCAATCCAATCGAAAGCCTCGAAGCCCGTATGTTTTTCAACATGATCGGACTCGCCTGTCGCCATTGATTCGTCGCACCTTAGCCCATAAGATGTCACTACCACTCCATCAGCTGGTGCACAGTCTCCAGGCTCGAGATGCACGATGTCTCCAACCGTCAGATCATGGATATGAACCATGATGGACTGATTCGAGCGGATGACGCGAACTTCACGATCGACTTTCTACTCCAGTCAGCCCAGACACATGCAGAAAGCGGGATTTGTGGGATGCTGCGTACCAACTTGTTCAGACGAACAAACTGTCTTTCCTTCTGCCAGTCATTCACTGCCGTGGCCGAGACAACAATGAATATTGCCACGCAAAC
This sequence comes from Aspergillus eucalypticola CBS 122712, assembly GCF_003184535.1. Taxonomy (NCBI): domain Eukaryota; kingdom Fungi; phylum Ascomycota; class Eurotiomycetes; order Eurotiales; family Aspergillaceae; genus Aspergillus; species Aspergillus eucalypticola. The sequence continues at coordinate 45,650 of NW_020290321.1, forward strand.
AGCCACTCCCTCAATCCAGTCTACTTGCGACTGCCCGCTAGCAGCTTCATAGATGCCTAGCGACAGTGATACAACTGCAGCTGCTGTGAGAAGTAGAATTATTCGGTCATTGTAGGCATCCCATAGCAATCTTCCAAATCCTTTTCGTTTTGTCACTGGCAATACATTGCGCCCGAATACCCTTATGCGATCGTGGAATGGCAGGCCATGTGTTTTGCCTCTGGCCAGACGAGATTGATTGCTTAGGAGCGGTCGTTGTGATGTCGTTGTCTTTGCTAATGCGACTTGCTTCACGTCCTCGAGCGAAATACGTCCTGACAGAACGGACTCATCCGACTGTAGCCCGGTAGCCAAATCAGTTCGTAGCCCAAATTCGAGTCCATAAAGTCCTCCCAGAGAGCAGAACGCTTCCAGCGATTTTGGATTGAATAAGTCGTTTAGCTGGGTTGGCGAAAAAGCAAAACAATTGCCGCCGTCGGGCCCGTTTTCCGCTCCGAGGCCAGCGTGGCTCTCAGTTTCCTCCGAGTTGTCAAGTTCGGGACTACTCATGTTTGCAGCATTTCAGGAAGGAAATAATGAATGGAGCTATTGAACACAAAATTGTATCGTTGTTCTTATGGTGTATACATAGGTCTCGAGAGCCACTGATGTATTGAGGCTGTGCCATACACCTCCCTGGGAAGAGTGAACCATGGTACAATGGTGCACCATGAAGGGAGAAGCCTATCAGACTTCAACCTCCGCGCGGTCTCACTGTGCCGCTTTACAGAATATTATGGACAAAAATGGTGATCCAGATTTCTGCGTCGGCTGCCTCTGATACTAAATTCTATGACATCGTTATGGATGAGATATGTAAGGGTGGCCAAGTCTCGGTGCTGCCAGTGAGCTTGTCATCATGGCGGTTAAAGTTGGATAGATCCCGGCTCTACCATATCTTAATGCTCTCGGCAAAGCACTGCCTCCCTTGGCTTTGTCATCGATCGCTGTTGAAGATGTTGATATATCTGAGTGACATACTCAGTCCATGCCAAAGACTGAACTAAATGCTGGGTGGCCTTTACCGGCTATGTTGCGTGGGGTTAAACCCCGTTTAGTATCGAGAAAGTTTGTAGTATCTCGAACGCCACCAGCCTGAGGCTATTAGAACTTGATTGAGGAAATATGGTCATGTTTTGAAGAAGTGCTATGTCTGCAACAGGCGATATTAACCCAAAGGAAAGTTGCTATTGCCTGACAAGCTGGCCAGCAACGCCCGCGACTTGTTCTTTGTGTATATAAAGAACAACGATAGTCGCAAATTGGGGAAAAATATGGAGTACAATGGTCACACTTATAGTGTAGCTGATAAATGCAGGCACAAGGCTGTCATGACAGCATACGGCACCTGCCCCCGTTATAGTTTGACATTACCAATTCTAGAAGCCAAAGTTTTGACGTCTGGGAGCCGACCCCTTGATGTCATTGCTAGATTACTATGTATTGATTTTAATCCGCGGATGGTTCATGGCATGAGTTATCACTATCGTCATTGATGCATCATCAGACAATGCCTCATACAGTGCGTTTTAGCCGTTGTTCTGGTAGGTTTCCTTCCTTTCTTAAGAAACTTCCACATGATTGCATATCTATAGTCAGTACTTCCACGGGATTTCATCCTAAGTATCATAGCACCTAGTACTTTGACTTGTATAGACAGTGCTTAAGGGAAGGCAGATTTGTGATTTATACGGGCATTGACATTGTCTATAATATCTGAAATGACGGTTGCTTGAGATATATCCGACGAGACTTTTCCGAGTAGAGTCTGCTACGGTCGTGCCTGTTCACTGAGATAGATCAGTGTCTAAAGTCTAAGACACATGCTACTAACTGAAGGAACGGGCTACAGGGCAATCAAGCCTGTGGTACCCCGCGCTGACTGAGAGCGTCGCCCATTTTCCCACATAGGCGCTAGTGCACACTATAGGAAGACCGGATTTAAATGCTCCAAATTGCTTATAGCGGCGATAGATAGAATGGAGATCCGATGATAAGCGAACGGATCAGGGTGGCTGTCTTAGACGGGCCACACTAAACGATGTGATATAATCTGTAAGACTAGAACGAGATTAACGGGTCAAAGCATTCTCAGACAGCAGAGCTACCTACAGGAAGGAAGCATTTCAACATTCTACCAATAAACTGCAAGGGACAGGGATTCATGGCCTGACCGACAATTTGCACGGCGCTAAACATGCAGCCATGCTGATATCACGTGGCCGAAGCCTGGCACTCTCACGGCACCCAAGACTCTGTTCGTCTTGGCTATCTGATCCTTCTCTGTATACAATAGCTATCTATACTTTTATCATCGAAATGGCAGCTCTGAACATCCTGATCGTCGGCTGTGGCATTGCAGGGCCCACACTAGCCTCCTTTCTGCTGCTGGCCGACATACCCGCAACCCAGAAGCCTAGGATAACCATTTTGGAGCGCGAGTCTAACCAGAAAGCTCATTTGCGTGGTCAGAACATTGATATTCGTGGCGCAGGCGTGACCATCATCCGCAAGCTCGGACTGGAGGTCCAAATCAGAGCTTCAACCACGGGGGAAGAGGGGGTCCGCATGGTGGATGAGAGTAATCGAATTTGGACGGAGAATCCAGCAGATAAAACCGGTACTATACAGACAGGAACAAGCGACATAGAGATTCTCAGGGGTAAGCTGGCTGAGCTATGCTGGAAGAATAGCCGGCGGATTAGCGCGGAAGCACAACGCGACGGCGCCGCTGGGATCGAGTACATTTTTGGTGATTTTCCCGAGGCTATCCAGCAGCACGGAAGCCAGGTGCATGTGCGCTTTGCTAGAAGCGGGAAAACAAGAAGCTTCGACCTCTTGGTCGGAGCAGATGGCATGCAGAGCAGGACGCGGAAGATGGTTTGGGGTGAAGAAGGGGAAAGCATCCGACTGAAGCGGTTGGGTATGTTCGCGGGCTTCTTCAGCATTCCGCGAGAGGAACACGACGACAACTGGAGGCGGTGGTTCCATGCCCCTGGTCGACGAGCCATTATGTTACGACCAGACGGTCTCGGCATGAGGTCCACCATCCTCATGTATGTGGTCAATGATAAGGACCCAAGATTCGTCGATGTGGCGACGAAGGGGAGTGGCGGCATTCAGGAGCAAAAGGAACTCTTGGAGGAATACTTTCACGGCGCCGGGTGGGAGTGCGACAGAATCATTCGGGGAATGAAGGCAACTGATGATTTCTACTACGATGCGGTATCGCAGGTGAAGATGGACAGCTGGATTAAAGGAAGGGTAGTGCTTCTGGGGGACGCTGGGTAAGTTGACGACCCTTACACTATCACAGCTGTGGTCGGCTGGTGTTCCTAAAATGCTCCCGACTAAGATATAGAAAGGTATTGTGCATCACCCATTTCGGGTCTGGGCACAACGTTGGCTTTTAGCGCGGCATATAAACTAGCGGGTTACCTCCAACCCTACATCAAGGGAGAGAACCCAGACCTTTCATCTGCCTTGGCACGGTACGATCAGCAAATGCGACCTATTGTCGAGGATGCACAGCAATTGGCACCTGGTATGCCACATCTTATTAATCCCGAAACCGCTTGGGGCATCTGGACCATGAGAAGCCTCATTCTGGCACTCTCCTATACGAGGGCCTTCTTTTACATCATTAAATTATTCGGAAGAATTCTTCATCTGGGGCCTCAGGCAGCCGATTACGTCACGGTTGAGGATTTTGGTTTCAAGGATATGACAGTTTGGGAGGTGCGCAATACAGCTGAGTAGAGGTATGGGCAGGATAATCGGCATACGTTGGGCGAATCCCTGTGTTCAATGCTGTACCCGCAAATGCAAGTGCAGCTGTGTTCCGGTATGAGCTTTATAACAGCTCCGAGACAATGACTGGTTTACTCACCGGAGTCCGCACTATCTGTGGTGAGCTGAGGTATCGCATCGCATGAATTTGAATGGTATCGTCGATGTATTCTCCGCTCCTCGTGGACCTGAGTGGCACAAGGTCTTCCAGTGGGAGAGGATGTCACGATCCTAGCAGTAATAATATGCGTATCATGTGAGGTTGGGCCACCGAAACAAGGAAATAAACTTATAGCTATTCCTAATCCTTACAACATTAGAAAGGCCACTGAAAGAAACAAGAGAGAGACATACTATCCTGTGCTGGATCAGTCGCTGTGATTAAGGTTGCCAAATCCGTTTAGAAAGCACCAAAGTACTCCATATTTACTGAGGGCTCGGTTTTGCAGCGCTAATTTGTGTGAGTCGGCCCAACCTGGTCAGTTCTGCCAACATCCAGGAAGTCAAGGCGACAATGTCCGCTCCAGAGTTGAAAAAATCAAAACCCTGGTGGTATTTGGCCACGGCCACATCTGCCGAAAGGGCAAAGTGACCAGCATATTATCCAGCATCTTTGGCGGCTTTCAGAACGCGATTCGTGGCCTCCTGGGCCTCAGGAATCTGGGCGTGGTCCAAGGCAAAGTACCCCAGGGATGAGGCCAGGTCATTGGGCCCAACAAAGAGCATGTCGATGCCTGGAACTGCTGCAATGGCAGCACAATTCTCGACTGCCATCCGCGATTCAATCTGCACGATAATGACCACATTGTTGTTGGCGTGAGTAAGGTATTCTCGCCCGCTCTGATTGAAGGCAGCCGGGGCAAACATAGCACCTGCACCCCGCAACCCCTGGGGCCACTGCGAAGAGGGGTAATTGCACCCTCGTACAATAGCCTCGGCTTGTTCCTGACAGGATTTTTAGACGAGGAAGGATTGGCAGCCATGAGAGACGGGCATTTGACGGACCTTGGTCACACACATAGGCACCATTGTTGCGTGGGCGCCGCAGTCCAAGGCGCACTTCATCATCCAGGGCTCCGAGGCCGGAATACGCCCGATGGGTGACATCCCAGCTGAGGCTCCGACCTGCAGGTACATGGCCTTGTCATCGATGTCCCCATGCTCACAGTCAATCAATACCCACTAATTCAGTATCAGTACTGAGGATGAGAGTAAAATGTGAGACAGACTACACGTACATCTGCCCTAGAGGTGCTACGGTGCGTGCTAATGAGTAGCCCGGAAAATCCAGCCACTGTCCGATGGACGGCCCTTGCCGCGCGGTCGCACGCTCTAGTGAGGCCTGCAGTCACGTCTTGCCAGTTGTGGACACAACCTTGCGAAGCAATAGAAGTGACCATGGTAGTGAAAAGTGGGTCTATCCTTTCTGAAGTGGTATCTGCAGTGGTTGGTTGCGAGTAGTGGTAGTAGTGCTGATCAATACTGCGGGTTGTTTAGATGATAGTTGTATATATAACGTTAAGTGGGAAATAGGGTCGGATCACGGCCCGAGGTCCGGTTCAGTTGCTGAACCCTTCAAGCTCTGTTGCATTGCAGTCTAATCCTATGAAGCTATCGTCAATATCTGTTATTAGAGCTAATTGTAAGCGATTATTACATTGTGTCTCGTCATGCTTATAAAATCGCCGTTGAACTGAAATTACGGGCAAGTTCACGAAGGGCCCGGATGAATATGTTGTGTTTGGCCGAGTGCGACCGAATGACATTTCATTTATCAACGTGAGAAATGATAGATAATGGACAAGGAAACAGACCAACTCGTTACGAGTCAATGCACTGATCACGTATGATAAGCTCCGTGATAAGCAACTGCCCCGATAACCTAAGTCTGATAAAGACTTTAGCTAGGGATTTGCTTCCCTTCTTCTCCCCGCAAAGTTACTTTCCCCGCGATGAAACTGCTGGGCACCCCCTTGTGTCTCACCGTTGATTCTTCATGGCTTCGCCAATGCACAGAAAGTCCGACCGACGTGTCTGGAAGGCGTGTCTTGCTTGCCGGCGGAAGAAGGTAGTGTCTCAGTACTTACCTCTGATTTTGCTTCAACTTTGCTCCGGGGTTTTGCTAATCTCGACCCATTCGCAGGTAAAATGTGACGGGGAGGAGCCATGCCATGGTTGCCAGTCGCGCAACCAGGAATGCGAGTATCCCAACGGTAACAATAATGCGGCGGCCAGCCGACGCGATGCCAGCTCTTTGGACAAGCATTACCGGAATATTGAGGCGTTGGGACTGCGGCTTGAGGGCCTCACCCAGACGCTATCGGAATGTATCCTCGCTATTCGCGACACCGACAACCGAACGGAATTACCCCTTAACTCGGGCTCGAACTGTGACTCACGGTCAGAATCAAGGACCAGATCCCTCCCAACAGAAGAGGACATGGAGACGCAGGATGATATTCCTGGCACCCATCACCTAGATGCCCCGCCAACCCCCACATCTTACAAATCGCGGGATCGTTTCGGGCATATGGTACCTGACTCGTATGGGCGTTTGCGGTCTGTTTATGAATAGCAAATATCACAGCATGAGTTGCATCGCTGATGAATTCCTTCCAGATACCTTGGCGGTGCAGCCAATAATATGGTTATTGAGGCAGTGCAGGGGTTGTCACCGTCTCCAGGTCGCTCGCCCCATTCAGCTCAAGCTTCGATCCCCCAGGCCTCAATCGAAATGCCCTTCTTCCAACATGGGCAGGTCTGGCTCGAGCTCCCCTATCTGCCATCGGCGAACGAACTGGCCCGTCCACCCCAGTATGTAGCAGATCTCCTTGTCGGAATTTACTTTGACCAGCTACACTATACATCTCCTATCCTAGACTAGACTCGCTTCGTTTCCCAGTATCGCGCCATGACTGCGGGAAGTTCTGTAGAACGCCGTTTCCTCTCCGTCATCTTTGCTGTTTGCGCCTGCGCCTCCGGGCTACTGCCACGCGAACCCGGAGCTGCGAGCCTGGTAGGCATTGACTACTACCAAAAGGCTCTTCTGCTTTTCTGGGCCTCCAGCGGTGAGGTGTTTCTGGAGCAAGCCCAGTGTCTGGGCCTGCTGGCCGTGTGCTCTGCCGGCTGGAACATTGTGGCCCAGAGCTGGCGTCTGGTAGGTCAGGCAGTCCGCATCGCCCAGGATTTGGGCCTCCATATCGCCAGCCTGATATGTCAGAAACTCCCTGTGCACTGTCACTAGTGAACTCGTGCTTTTTAGGTTAACGGTAGTACTGAAGAAGGTTGCCCATGTTTGCACTAGCGACCATGATGCCGACGCCCAAGTCGCCCAAAGGGTATGGTGGACCCTGTTTACACTCGACTGGTAGTTCCCCCAACTTTCAGTTTCCTTCCTTCAGGGAAAGGCGTAAGATCAAGTGGAATACATGAAGTACTAGAAGAAGAAAAACAGAATTGATTCTGATCTTGCATACAGCCTGACTTCCGTCTGCCTCGGTCGTCCCATGGCCGCCAACCTAAATGATTGCTGCTGCGAGCTGCCCTCGGCCGACGGGGACAGCTCCCCCATGGCTGGGTTCGTCGCCTTCACTCGCCTGTGTCGGATAGCTGCCAAGGTGCACCGCCTGCACGGGTCGCCGCCAGTGCGAAGAGAGACATGGACAGCGCGCTGGCAACAGCTGCGACCGGCCGTCGACCGGCTGGTTCATGAATTGGAGCATTGGTTACAGCAGCTGCCGGATGAGATCCGATTTTCCGCCAACCGGATCCAGACGGGACCCAGTCTCACCATGTGCTTTATCGTCTTTATCCTTCACTCAGCCATCATCATGAATTTGTATCGGTATGTTTCTTCACTCAGTCAACGTCCGAGCCCCGATACAACGTTCAGAGATGACTGAATGTGTGACCGGCTAGGCCTCTTGTCGGTCAAACTCTGTCCACCCCCATCGATCCAAGTAGCGAGTGCATCAGCGCGGCGCGGAGCTGCATCCAGGCTGCAGAGTTAATCCGCGAGCGGGTGGCTCCATCCCATCACCTCGCCTTCTGCGTGCAGTATCTTACTATTTGTGGTATTCTGCTGTGGACCATGGAAAACCCACAGAACGATCAGCCGGCCGCGGGCCTCACTGACGTCTATCAGGCGTTACAATCCTTGATCGAGCTGGAGTGCGTGTGGCCCTGCGCGATTCGCGGCAGGGCGATCGTGGAGCGGCTCTTGCAACATCCCCGGGCACACGCGAGCGCTCATCTTCCATCTTTGCCCGTTCTAGATGGGCTGTGGGAGCCCTTTTCACCATCTACTGCGGACATGGTTTTCAATGGGCTTTAGCAGTGGTGTGCAATAACCGCATGTACCTTCGAAATAAATATGCGCGAATGCGACACGGTTGCCAATTTCCGAGTAGACTTAGTGAGGGGCTACACTGAACAAGGCTGTTATGGCCATTACGCTCCGCCGCCGAGTACAAATGATGAACTAATGGATTTTCGAAGCTTGGTAGTCTGGCCGGGCCCGGTGAGCGGTCGTGAGGGTATGCTAACGACGGTCGTACCATGATATAAACCCGAGAGTGACAAGACAGGAGCCCGAAGCATACGATGATGGTGATCTCAGCAGGTAGATACCGTAGGATATCCTTTGCGAGTAAGGTATGTGACCCGATGATATCTTTCGCGTCGTATGCCACAAGGTAGATAGCGGCCACTGCGGTCTTCCTTGCGTAGCCTGCTATGTGTTAAGCCAGGAGCGCGAGAGGAAGACCCCACGCTTGGTTCGGTTCTCATCCGCAGTCTGTGTGGATTGGTAATATGTTGATAAACAGATAGTGTGGCCGATAAGCAAGGGTGGATATGCTGCGTGGACATGCTAGATTTCCAGTGCAGGCAGTCGCCGACCGCGAAACTTGCTTCCTACCCTGGATCTTACATGGGTGAAACCTATGAATTGTGCGACCAGGGGGTGTATCAATGCCACGCTTCATTTCCATGGTCTATAATTGTTATACAAACTGGACTAGGTATTGATGCAGCACTATATATTGTCTTTTCTACTAAGACGGATTTAACCTACTTACTGGTCAAGCTTCCACGACGCCCGTATCACTTGAGCCATTCGCGTAATACCACGTTCCATCTCCTCCTTCTTACCGCTGTTAGCTCATTCAATCAGAAAGTCTTGACAGGGTCTCATACCGTCGTCATAGAGAAGGAAAACCGAAAGTTGGTCGTCGAGGGTGTGGCTCCGCGCGCGTTGGTTGTAACCTTAAGGGTCCGGCCCCTCCCAGGGGTGGTAATAAGACCGCGGGGTCAGGAGGACCTGTAAGTGATTGTCAATACGTCCTCCGGATTCTCTACAAAATGACCTGTACTTTACTTACTTTGGCCTCGGCGAACTGCCGCCAAAGCTGGTCGGCCACGGTCTGCTCCGGATCAACCACGTTCTCTCCGTGCCGTAGCTGCTTAAAGGCAGAGTTCTGCGACAGGTAGAAGCAGGCCCAGATGAACATACCTCCGGTCGGTGGCACAAAGGAGAAAACAAGAACGTCACCGAGATCTCGCTTTGGGAGACATAGGTAGATTGGGGCCCTTCGATGAATTTGACTAATTCCCGTGGGGTTAGAGCGTCAGATGGGCTAGTATGACCCTCAAGAAGTGGAAGGATGCTCGGACGTTGCTTTTGGCAAATGACTCGACATGCAAATAGTTCATCTCGACCCCAATGTGTGGCAGGGTCTCTAGGTAGCTCTGAGATTGTCTTAGCCTTTTCAGTTTCAAACCGTGTTCGAAAGAGGGATTGGGAGGCAACGCTGTCGATGTAAGCGGCGTTCGTCATGTCGAGAACCGTTGAGAAACAAGTAGGCTTGATGATGATGATGGGGCTAGAATCTGCAATGAAGGACTGGAACAGGATGGTCAGATTCTTTCTCACAGCAGGATGCGTAGGATGGATAGTTTATTCTCATGAACTAGTACTATAAAAATAGAACTGATTCGTGCCAACACCATCCATATCAAAGGGGTGAGACGAACATGAACTTGGGAGGGTCCATGCTGTCGGGAATCAGGGAAAGTGAATTGCCTGCCCCCAGTCTGCCCCCAGTGACTGCCCACGATGTCTGAATTGCCAGGCACTGTCGCACAGTAGGTATTACCTTTTGTCGACCATATCTCCCGCACATCAACAGCAAAGATAATGACCTGACCTCGCTAAGCAAGGTGCCTTGCAGGCGATGAATCAAAGAGATGTTGCATCTATTTTGGCGAAATCCTCATAGGAATTGGGCTCCCGATATAGTATCAGCATCATTCTGAATATGAATTTAGATCCAGCTTTGATTCGAGTCACTCATACCAGTCCCTAAGCCGTCACCGATATATGAGCGCCATCTGTAAAGGTGCTTACTATCATATATATTATATAAAGAAGCGATTGGGGGCATCCACACACTTCACCATAACGGTCGTTATTACTATTACCGAGGTACAATGATTCTAGCTATTAATTACAACACATGATACTAGGCTCGGCTCAATGCTTCTACACTTGGGAAACAAGAGTCTCCCAGCTAAGCCGGCCACTGCAGAGCCACGAAAGCATGGTATTTATATGTGAGTAAAGAGAATTGGCGGAGACAGCCGGGGTACATCTGTGAGCAGGTGTGATAACCTTTGAGAAGATTGTGCCCGCATTGGCCTAAGTCGGTCAGTCCGGATGAACTATTTTTCCGTGTTGTGTGGTATAACTGCACAGCTGGTTCACCCAGAAGCATCAGTGTGCAACAACCTTCCAACGCCTTTATCTTTCGACCATGCAGACTAGCCACCATTCGATTGCCCTTTATTCTCTTCTGCGGCAGAAGGGTCTTCTTGTTCCACCCCCGCTATGGACATCCCGCCACCTTGATATACTGGGATGCCAGTTTGAGGAGATCCGCTCCTTGCCCAGTTTTGCTGCCGAGACCCACACATCTACATTATCCTCTGTCGAACCGAAATCGAAGGATGACTCAGGTAGTGATGCTGCACGTCTGGCAAGATGTGGTGGTGTTCTTATCAAGCTGTTCACATTGATCGACATCCTTGACTATGAAGGTAGCCCGTTAGAAACACGGAAAACGTAAGCAGTTTATTTACTACTGACCCCTCGTACGCAGTGGATTTGACTTACCCGTTCCCTGAGCAGTGGAAGAATCAACTTCTATTTCGCCGGTCGAGTTGTCCATCGGCTCGAATGTGCCACTTTCTGGCGCCGTCTTCAAGATAGCCAGTCAGAGCATAGTGCTGCCGACCTCTTAGTTGGATACTTGGATTACAACGATCTGGCAGGATACCGCTGAGAATATGATCAGGAACGGCGAGCTCGGCGCCTGGGACACACACCAGTGGTCCATAGGTCAGCTGGCGAAAATCGGCTCCTTACGAGAGATTGGAAGAGTGATCCTTATCTGGTCTGTGTGCTTTTGTCTCTCGGGCAGCTGCTGCGCCGACTGCGCCACCCTAAGCACCAGAATACCTACGCTGTAAGTCATCAATTCTACTTAGGCCTGCCTTGCCGACTCGAAGGCTAATTCTCATGTCACCAAGTCACGTCTCCTGGTAACAAATGCTTCTGACAGCCATTCATATATCTTTACGAAGTGCAGATTCCCAACGAGGTCCTCAGAGCCCTTGACACCCCAAATACTGCAAACTGCGTCAAATGGCCACCGGTCCGACGCAGTAGGATTCCCTCTCAGACATACGGCACCTACCAACGCCGACTTGAGATAGTGTTATTAGAAGATAAACAAATTGACAGTCCCTTCAACCATGCATTTGCTTTGGGTGCAGTTATCCGCACAGCAATCTACATACTTGTGAGGGAATGCGCGACAAGAAACGGGACCACCATGATGAAAGGACACAAATTGTAACGTGCACTCCACACGCCTGGTATGATACATTCCCAACCTTCGCCAATGGCTAATGATTTTGATGACGTTCCCGTTAATGTGCGGAAATACCCTTAACATTCTACACGTCTACTTTTCCTTTCTCTTTCTTGAACTTGAGCCAGATGCTGTCGCAGAAATCTCGGGGATTTACCGGCAACCTGAAATATCTTGCCCAACACTAACTCTCTCCATTTTTAGTGGGTCCGGTGTTGTATCGCTTTTGCCTATCCGAAATAGTAAGGGCATATGGCTTGGTGGAAGATGAACTAGTTGAGACGTAGCTTATCTAGGAGCCAAACCCAGGGACAGGACCAGAAGCACTGAGTTGGTGCGAAGAAAGCTCATGTGTTAGGTTCAGCACTTTATTTTATTTTTATTTCATGATTTTCCATTTTATTTCATCATGTCTCCGGACTAGTAGGGAATAACTCAGCCTCGTTGGCGACTAATTGCGGCACCCTAACCAATTTGTGTATCTCTGGTAGCGTCGCAATCTAACCTTCAACCGCAGCTGGCCGCACCTCTCTTCAAGACTGCCAAAACTTGCCTTTAACCCTATTTGCGCTGGCGAGTCTGCCAATAGTGATGATGACTATGATCCTAAAGGTCACTGCTATAACGTCTGCATTATCCGTACGTCCTCATACCATGCTTGAGCATATGACGCGAACCTTCCTAGACGATCGCTCTTAATCCCCATATCAATCGCCTTTCTCAACACTGGCACAGCCATCTGTAGTCAGCCTTCAACTAAGCTGTCATGTGATTTGTCAGATGGCGGTCGATCCCTCAGGCTCTTTATTACCCCGCCACATCCTCCTCCATTCCCCCTCATTTCTGCCTCCAGCTATTATTCTTCATGCATTCTGTTGCATACGTCGCCACATCAACATCGCCAATAAAATTGTCAATCCAGCGCAGTCATGCCTGTCTTCCACGTCGGTGCGTCTCAATCTTATCATTTACCGGGTATCATTGTTCACAACAATAACATGTTGCCTAGTCCTCTTTCGCTTGAAGCCCGGTGTTGCACCTGCTGAGCTCGAGGCTTGGGCCCTATTAGGTAAAGGCATGGTTGGCAAGATTCCAGGTCAGTAATTACCTGAGTGAATGTGTGACGACTGGCAAACTCATACGTGACATCTTTCCAGGACTGCTGGAGTTTCATGCCAATCCCCCATTGGCGATGACCGCATCCCGCGCAAAGGGCTACGATATGGGCTTGGTGGCTATCCTGGAGAAGCCGTCCGATTTGCAGGTCTATGCAACCCACCCAGCTCACCTTGAGTAAGTCCACCTAGAGCTGTGAAGACCTCAGTCGGGAAGTTGCTAGTAGCTAACGGTCAATCAGACTGCATGAAATGCGCGAGCAATTATGTGAGGATACTTTGGCATACGATCTGGAGTACTAGACTTATCTCCTAGTGGGGCCGGCTCAGAAGTCGGTGTGTTCTGAGTGTTCTGCACGCCGGGGCTATTTGTTGGGACTGTAATGAGCTTATCAACATCTTTTGCTTACCTACTAGCAAAAGGTCTAGTGTTTTGCACCTTTTATGTGTATTTCTTTATTAATCTCGGAATGCGGATGGATACATCACGCTTCTGGGACGTAGGGACGGATGCGGTAATGGGGTGAACAATACCGCAGGAAGCTGGCATAGAATTTCTCCATATGTCCTAGAAGGTCCACATCCTCCATACAACTGTGTCCACAATAGCTATAATACGCGTCTTCAATGGTGCGATTCCTGTATGCTTGCGTTCCTAGTGCGAATATAACAGACCGAAAGATCCGGGGGTAAATGGCACACCTCAACCCCCAAAGCTGGCCAGGGGATTGTATCAATCTACCAGTAAATTGCCAAGGCTACGGGGGCGCAGCTGCTGGTTCAAAGCAAACGGTAGAACCTCGGGACTGTCGATCGGGGAAAGTACGAGCCCGACCCATGATATGATCCTAGAAGTGTCTCCTTAATTGGTATCATATAGGTTTCCATTCTGTCAGTAGATTGGTCTTAATGCCAAATAAGTGCCGGTGCTGCGTCAGGGGTGAAAAGTATTGTTGAGTAGCTGTGACTGTGACCACCCCCTTACTGCCCCGCCAAGTATCCTGTCCTGTTGTTTCGATAAGCCTGTGAACAATATGGCTTTTCACGGAAATGGTTACTTACCATACGTATGCAAGGATGGCGCCAAAATCCGCCTGGATAGCTGGACGTGGGATGGGCTACGTCCGGGGGCGTGGGGGCACCAGGCTGGGGCGGAATCTGGGGTTAGTGCGGAGAGTCGGAGTTGGGCCGAGTTCTCCAGTTGCTACTGCATCAGATCCCCATTGGAGTGCCGGATGGGTACACCTCAGCTATTGGCTGTTAAGCTTTGATCGACGCGGTAAGCCTGGGCAGACCATTTGATGGCTGTAGGCTTACTCCTTGCCCATGACGAAACACAATGCGGGGAAACTCATGCTCTCTGCCATCGATGCAGTATAAATACAGGATCACTACATGGCGCTAGGGTTTGTTCATAGGACCCATAATGTTGTCCCTACGAGGAAAGCCCCTGGTCTATCTGGTCACCGTCGTCAGCTCGACCGGCTTCTGCCTGTTCGGCTACGACAATGGCTTGATGGGCCAGGTCATCTCAGAGCCTAACTTTCTCAACATGATTGGAAATCCAGATGCAGCTGTGCAGGGGCTTGCAGTATCGTCCTATGACATCGGCTGCATGCTAGGGGCATTGGCTGCCGTGCTTATCAGTGAGCAAATTGGGAGGAGACGGACGATCTTGCTAGCTTGCATTGTGCACATTGTGGGAGACGTTGTGAACGCCTCTTCCTTCTCCCTCGCCCAACTGTTAGTGTCGCGTATCATCCTTGGGGTTGGCCTCGGGCTCTTCACTAGCGCTTCCCCAGTCTGGCTAGCTGAGACCGCTACGGCCCAGATGCGAGCTGTCATGGTAGCCGTACAGCTGACCTTCCTTATTATCGGCACGAACATTGCCTACTGGGTCGACTATGGACTTGGCTTCCTTGACAATGAGATCAGTTGGCGCGTTCCCTTCGCCTTGCAGGCCATCTACCCCATCGTCGCCTTTGGCTTCACCTTGGTGCTCCCCGAGTCCCCTCGATGGCTTGCTTCCCACGGCCATACTGAGGCTGCCGCCGCTGCTCTATCTGCATTCCGTGATCTCCCCGTGGACCACGAGTTAGTCCAAGCTGAATTGCAGGATATTGCTTCGGCAATTGCCCTGGAATCAGACGGCGGATCATGGGGGAGCTTGTTCCGCCAAGGTCCTAGTAAGGTGCGTACGCGTGTTATTATCGCCTGCGCGGCCAACTCGATGCAATCCTACACCGGGATCAATTTTGTGGAATATTACTTCCCTTTCATCTTGACGAATTCGGTCGGACTTGGTACCAATCTTGCGAACCTTGTGTCGGGCTGCTCACAGATCTGGTTCCTCCTATCATCCTTTGTGACGTGGTACTACATCAACAAGCTGGGCCGCCGCCGACTGTTCTGCCTAGGGAATCTCGGGATGGGGTGCTGCATGATTGCGGTTTGCATTACTCTGTGGAAAGACAGCCAAGTGTCGATCATCATCACCGTCGTCTTCTTCTTCCTTTACCTCTCCTTCTTCACGTGGGGATGGATGTCCAACATGTGGACATACCCTGCCGAGATCCTACCACTGCATGTGCGGAGCAAAGCGCTGGCGCTCTCCGTTTTCTTCCAGTGGGCCAATCAGTTTTGGACGGTGGAGATTGCGCCCGTCACGATCGACAACATCGGCTGGCGGACGTATATTATTTGGGCTATTCTGAACTTTTTTTGCTGTGTGGTTGTGTATTTGTTCTTTCCGGAAACGTCGTCCCTCACGCTGGAGTCAGTTGACTTTCTATTTTCGTCATCCAGCAACGTCCGCGAAGTGGTCGCACGCAGCGAGCAAATCTATTTGAATCATACTCATCTCGATGTCGGAGCGGCGGCCGCTGCAGCGGTGGGCGGGGATGGCAAGGAGAAGTCTTTGGAGGACGGGGTTGCACAAGTGACGCACGTCGAGAGACATGTAGCGGTGTAAAGCGTGTTACGCGAGCTCTGAAAGCAGAAAGGATAATTTTGGGAGTATGCATCTATCACAATATATACTGGAAATTGTCGTTTACCTTGTCATCAGACTGGTGAACTTTGGATGAGTATCGGATGACCAGACGGATTCTGCAGTACAAGACACTGGTAGCTCGAGTATCAGGTCCTTTTGAGCATAATCATTAAGACCGGTTATCAGTTCACTTAGGTTTCTAGCCTAGTGGTATTTCAACAGGCCCTTCTTACGAGGAGAGATCGCGACAGCGACCGTGCGGATCACCCGCATAGACCAGACAGTCAGCATAATTCTTCGCGTTCTGTTATCTCGGCCGGTCTATGTTACCTAGTACGTAGAAATGTTAGGACCGCAATTGTGGCAAATTTTGCATGGCTCACTGAGATCGTCTGGAACGGGGGGCGGATGTCTCTGCCTGGATCAACTCAAACTTAGCCAGTGTCCCCCTGTCTAGCCGTTGATCGCGGACTGGCGCTTTTCCTTGGTCCACTCGCGGTGCCTCTTTCGGCTTTGGAGACCAGGCTGCAAAGGCTGGAGTTATAATTGATCCTGTATTCTCGATGAATGAGATCATAATAAAGTCTGTAAGTGCGAGCCCGATTTAGCGCCTGATTCATAGTTCCATCTGTTTGTTTCCCACTTGCCTCTCCTAGAAGAGGGGATGATGCCTGTAAATTCAATGGGCATACACGTCATGATGACCTCAAAGTGTAGTGGATCCCCCGGCTTGGCCATAAAGCTTGGCACCCAGGGCCACGATGCTTAGCCGGGGAGATTTACCCAGCCTTATGATCCTACTGTGTTCTAGAAGGTTTTCTACTTGAATGTTACCTTCTCATTACCCTCAACCATGGCACCCGTGCGGTCTGTTTCGTCTTCCTTTCCTTCTCCATCTGTCGACATGCCTGCTGATGACCACCCCAGATTTCGCCATGACCCCAGCTGGTCCTATCACCAAGGAGTAACCGGTTCGATGCTCAAAGCTTTCCTCCGTACCTTTACTGCCCTAAAAATGAAATGGCCGCTATCTCTCAAGCCACACCACGAATCGGATCGATTCGTGTTGATTAACCCTGCCGCCCCGGAGTGCTACACCGGAGTGATGGTGGATGAAGCTGTCAAACCCGAGACCATCGGTGCCACCTGGTATCCTGAGCCCTTTACTCGCGGCACCTCTCTTCCGGATGGCGAATATATTATCTTGCACCTCCACGGTGGTTCTTACATTCTGGGTGACGGTCGCTCCTCCTCCTGTAACTTTATGGCCCAGACCCTCCTCGAACAAACTCCCGCCAGCTACATGCTCTGCCCCCAGTATCGACTCGCCTGCAACCACAACGGACGGTTT
Source organism: Aspergillus eucalypticola CBS 122712 (assembly GCF_003184535.1). Lineage (NCBI taxonomy): Eukaryota > Fungi > Ascomycota > Eurotiomycetes > Eurotiales > Aspergillaceae > Aspergillus > Aspergillus eucalypticola. Next base: position 62,867 of record NW_020290321.1, read on the forward strand.
CCCGCTCAACTGCAGGATGCACTCGCAGCATACGTGTATCTCATTCACACCCTCCAGATCTCGCCCTCTCAAATCGTACTCAGCGGTGACAGCTCTGGGGGTCACCTCGTCCTGGCGCTTCTCCGGTATATGGTCGAATTTAACCGGCCAGATCTGTTACCACCACCAAAGTGCAGCTGGGCCTGGTCTCCTTGGTGCGACGTACCTGCTGCAGTTGACCCTAGTGCCTGGACGCACAGCACCAACTACAAAACCGAGTATATACCAGGCTCTTTCCCAGCCTGGGGAGCCAAACAGTTCCTTGGCGATTTGGAAATTACTCCAGAAGTTGAGCCGTACGTAGCTCCCATTTGGCATCCGTTTGTTGTTCCCTCGCCGGTGTTGGTCATTACCGGCGGTCGCGAGGTTCTTTGTCAAGATCACAAGAAGCTGGCAGAAGAGTTTCAAAAGCTGCCCGGAAATGAGACATCCATCAATCTGGTAGTGGAGGAGAAGGTGCCGCATGATGTGTTGATGATTGGGTGGATTATGGGGTTCAAGGATGAAGCCCGTCATTGCGCTACCAAGGCTGGGGAATTTCTCCGTCGGGTGCACTCGTCATCTGGTAGCAAGGAAGCCGATGCTCAGATGTGAATTGAGTTTGTTTCCTTACTGTATATATATCTATCCTGTACTCGTTATTCCCTTTTCTTGCATTGCGTTGTTGATTGGCGCGAGGGTTCGCTGGCGTGTATGTCTATATTTCCGACGAACAATGAATTTTGGCTCCCTTCTATTTTGTTGTCCTTGACGCCGATATTACTACTGTATTTTGTTCCATCCTGAAAACCTGTTATCCAATAGGAATGTGTAGCGATGTAAGCGGGTTAGAACATTTTTCGACCGTCGAGGAGTTGGCGTTGAATGCGATTGTATATTTTTCATTCACGGGTACTTACAACATGATTCGCACCGTCCCTGAAAAGGTTACCATGATTCGAGTGTTCACTCACTCCTCTAGGAGACACGGAGTATTTGTACTACGTACTACTTCTTATCCACGGTAACTTCATCCTCGACTAATAGTAATTAGCAACGACTCTAGGAATGACGGGCAAAAGTAGTGGTGCTCGGACAGTGCTGGGGACCTTGGGTGAATCCTCAACAGTAATAATAAAAGGACCCGACCCTTCCACGTCTTCCTTCCTACTCGCACACCTCCACTTTTACCCATTAACCCCAATAGATGTCGATCATTGTGGAGGCCAGAAGGACGATCGGAGTTACTTTTTCAGAGTAAAAGCTGAAGCTTCATTGATCTTATTGAGTATGTACATTTAGTGTAGCACTGCTACATTTCTTTCCCTTTTCACGCCTCCACTATATCCTTCTTCCCCTGCGTCGATAGACATGTTATTGATGATTCAAAGGTTGGCAGACAACACTCCCGCTCGTTGAGCCGTGAACGTGGCAATCAGATCCATCAATGCCGGTGACAGGGCATCATATGTCTCGAGACCCAGGGAGTGGAACTTGGAGCGCACCTCCTCCATGCCCTGGGGGTGGAAGCCCTGCTCGATGATGGAGGAGACAAATCCCGCGAACTGAGGCTCCTGCCAGCCCTTCTGATCGGACAGCTCGGCGTGCACAAAGTCTAGGCCCTTGAAGGGGTGGTCCTTCTCGATGCGACCGAACATGTGCACCCCGCAGCCCTTGCAGGCATATCTCTGAATGGCGGCGGACGCGTCAACGATGGACAACTTTTCTGCGTGTTCGGTAACGGAGACGGCGTCGCGGGGAACAACTCCGACGATGGAGAACAGCGAACCGGCGGGCTTCCAGCACTTGGAGCAGCCGCAGGCGTGGTTGTGAGCGACGTTGCTGGCCAGCTTAACAACGACATTGTCGGAGGAGCATTTGCAGTAGAGGTTACCCCCGGGGAAGTTGGGGTCCCCCTTGGTGATGCCGTTGTCGAGAAGAGGGTGAAGCGAGGGAGACATGTTGGATGTATGGGTTCTGAAGGGTATGCGACCGTGAGGAAGATGGATGATTGAACTGGTAGAGGATCGGGATGCCAATGACTACCTTCTCTGCCATTTCTACTCTTCTATATAGGCCAGGAAGAGCAGGGATGTTCCCCTCACTCTGTCGCAATCACTTTCCCTCCATCCCCTCATGCGGGGGGAGTGAGGGTACGCGTCGGCGAGGTTCCCGGCCCTGACCGTATTGGCATCAATCATCCCTTGTTTTCCCACGGGAAAACATTACTCGACTGGGACAGCGGATACGAGCGACTCCTACCGGTGGAGATATGTCGAGTCGGTTCGATTGCGACCGAGATTTCCACTGAATGAGGAGTGATGAGGACATTCGGGATAGAGCGATCGCAAGGACCACCAGGCGATGCAGCCGGTTCACACGGTTCGCCTTCCCGAGACATCTTCTGTCCTTCCCCCAAATCCTTCGGAAAAGCCGCCCGTATCCCCATCGTTGCGTTATTCAGGGGTATCAACCCTATCAGCATTTGGCATGTCATTTGAGAGCCATATTTCCATATTCCTTCCCTTGGAATAGGGCTGTTAGATAGAAAATCTCTCCTCAATAACATATGACACATGTTTAATCTCCACCCGCACATATACCAAGGCTTGAATGCGACGGGTGCCATTTTTCCTTCATGAGTGACACCATCTTTACTCTACATATCTTCATAAGGCTTTGGAAACTATAATATAATATAGAATCCCTCCGAAAGGGAGAGGATGTTACATAGTCTGTCCATCACCACCAACACATTGACGCGCCCGTCGACCGCGATTTGTCAATTGAATGTGGGAGAATTGGAATGACGACCGAAGTCTTCGGCAGTGGTACCCTGCTTGACTGCAGTGTTCAGGTCAGTACGAGACTCTTGAAGATTTGGGCTTGGATGATGAGCAGTTAATCGAAAAGGATATCCCTGCCACAACTACAGCCTCTCTCAGAAGTGCCCATGGCGTTGCGACCGTCGAGGGTTTTGTCACTCAGCCTTGCGGGATCGGTCGCAAGGTTTCCCGCGTGCTGCTCTACGTCGGACAGGGTGACTCATGGTCATATACCAGCTCCGCTAATTGATGGCATAGGATCGGTAGCTAGAGGTGCCTTTGATGCCAATGGGATGCAGCTGCTACTTGCGTCTTCTTAACTGGAGACCGGCAACGGGCCACGAGGGCTTCGACATGGCTTTTCCCGTCAACCAGCGTGACGAACCGCCAGTAGGGAAGACTTTGCTCCGAAGTGCCTGAGCAAAACCTACAACGGATTCGTGCCGGATGGTGGAAATCCAGAGGGAAGGGAATACCTCAAGTCAGAGGTGTGAGATGGAACTTTGGCAGATTATGAGGATTTCCTTTGCAATACTGGACTGGTGAGATGGTATGGTCTCGGTGAGTGCGCGGGGCAATGGGGCGGGACGACTATGGCGATAGAGTTCGACCTGCCTCTCCACTATTTCAGTGATCCGATGCATCGACGGAGGGTAAGGTATTTTGGAACGGCTGAAAAGTGACTCCTGCCCTGCTATTGGAGCCGCGGTCGAATTATAGGAAGAACTCCCCCACCGGTCCAGTAATTGGGCCTTACCTGCTGACTCCCTTTGGAGGCGCGGAAGACGGGCCGGGATAGTGCTCTCCCGTGTACGCTGGAGGCGAGGGGATGATCATGGTCTCCTCGAGCTGACACTATTCGTAGTGAGGGCCTCACAGAAGGTGCCATGTGAAACGCTGGGCACAGGTTGCACCCCACAAGGCTAAAGTAGATCGGCCGCGACGGTGCGGCCAGCGTGGTGCCAACCAGAAGGCCACAACGAGTCTTAGTGGATATCCCCCCTCTTCTGAACGAAGAAATGGATTCGATGCCTTGCGGGAACAGGCGGCTGTTCCCGGAGAATAGAACGAATGGGCGGCCTGGCTGTGAGGATCCATCGCCAATGGGCATGTTACCGAATGGACGACGAGGCAGCTGAGGAAGCCTCTGCGAAATATCTTGCCTGCAATTTTCTACACTGATTGCAGGAAGACATGGATTGACATGCAGAACCAATGTACGACTGCAGATATGCCATACTGCAGATCCCTCAGCCAGTATCAGCTGCACTTAGCCCCGCAGCAACCCCTCTTGCAAGCACCGGCTTGGTCAGCAGGCCAGGTCGTTTTAAAGGAGTGTGAGGAATTGACAGGTGTCTGTTCTCTCCAACCAGGTAACACATCTTGTATGTCCGCTGGAAGACATGGGTTCGATCTCACAATCGACCGGGGAAATTTACCGGCCCACGCCTGCCGACATTACCATTAACAACCACCAGCCAGGTGATCCCGAGAAAGTCCTGTTTAAGGATGTTCGCATCTTAGACTCGACAGGCAGCCTCCCTTATCTGGGAGACGTCCTCATCCAAGGGAAACGCATTGTGGCTGTAGGACAAGTTGATGAGACAGCCGCAACAGGGGCTTTGGTCATCGATGGAGGCGGCAGCAAGACCCTGATGTCAGGCCTGGTTGATGCTCATACTCATCTCAGCTTCAACAATGCAGAGACACTAGACGGGCTGACCACCATGCCCCTGGAAGAGCATGTACTTGCTACCGCCCACTCGGCTAAAACCTATCTTGACTGCGGCTACACCATGTGCTTTGGTGCAGCCTCTGCGCGTGCCCGACTCGACATCGCCATCAAGGCCTCTATCAAGTCCGGCCTCATTCCGGGACCGCGAACACTGGCCAACACGCCGGAGATCACCACTACCGGGGGCGCCATCATCCCTGACATTTCTAAGTATGCAGACGGGCCTCACGAGATGCGAAAGACGGTGCGATCATTCATCGAGCTAGGAGCGGATAACATCAAGCTCAGCATAACGGGTGATAACATCACCGATAGCATGCCCAGCAACGAGACGTACTTCACCCTGGAGGAGACGGTGGCCGCTGTGGAAGAAGCCCACAACCGAGGAAAGCGCGTCTGCGCTCATGCCCGTAGCAAAGAATCTGTCAAGTTGTGCCTCCAGGCAGGAGTGGACGTGATCTATCACGCTAGCTTCAACGATGAAGAGAGCTTAGATATGCTGGAGCAACGAAAGGACTCGGTCATTGTGGCCCCAGCCATCAATCTGCCTCTTGCCACTTGTGCGGGGGATGCTATCCCCTTCGGGTTCACGGTCGAAATGGCCGAGCAGAAGGGCATCAAGGAAGAGGTGGAAGCGGCTTGCAAGTCTATGAGAGAGATGCACAGAAGAGGCATCCGGGTGCTGCCAGGCGGGGATTATGGCTTTGCGTGGGCGCCGCATGGCACGTACGCGCGGGACTTGCATCATTTCGTTAAGCATTTTGGTTACACGCCGATGGAAAGCATTCTAGCGGCCACGGCCCTGGGAGGGGAGATCATGGGCTATCCGGAGGAATTGGGCAAAGTGCAGCCGGGGTATTATGCCGACGTGATACTAGTCGATGGAGATCCTCTAGCAGATATTACTGTTCTGCAGGATAAGTCGCGATTGCATGCCATCGTGATCAACGGCCATATCCACAAGAATGTCTTATCGGGTCCTGCTTATTGATTAGGATGAGTTGTCTGCATCTGGCGAGGATGCTGCCATTCCTTAGAGTGTATCCTTTTGGCGTGTGTAGTGTATTTACATGCTGATATTGCATCAGTGTGGTAGCCTGGCCCAGATAACCATGAAGCTGAGTTTACACTAAGCCCGAGCTCATCTCCTAGAGCAGAAGTTGTGCGCATTATCCAAGGGGAAGATACCCTTAGTCTTTGCACATGCATCCCAATCAATTCACGTTTCGAGTGCCACCGGAAAAATAGGCTGAGCTAATTCGACAATTGAGGGGTTGTCCAAGTGGGTCAAGTAGACTAGCCCGATTAGCACAAGCCACGGCGTACAGGGGTGGGGGGAGGGGCAAATGTAAGCACTAGGAGGAATTCGGGAACAATGGAGTGCGGACACTGATACGGCCAGTGTAACAATAATTCATAGATTCCGCGTAGCTAGTTTGTCCCTCTGTTGGGCCACCGAGGTAGTAGCCATGCACAAGGCTGATTGCCATGGTTGCATAGGCCTTGTCATTCTTTGCTGGCACGGGATGAAAGAATTTGTCGTTCGCTCCTACCTAGCTAGAATCTTTCGCAATGCCCACTTGTATCATGCCATGTCCCTGTAAAGCCATCCAGGGTGGGACTGTGCTTTCAGATAGAGGCAAAGCGATGTTGGCGTACAAGCACCAGGATGAAAGCTTGTTTTCTGGCACAGCTTGTCAACCAATATAGAGTTTGGACTGCACTAATTCAACTCCTTGGGTGCTTGATACAGGGACCATTAAATGAATCGGGCCTGGATTACCATTGTACAGATTTAGTTCAAACTTAGACCGTATTCCCACTGGCTGGCTCGCCAGCCTGTCAAACTACTAACTCAAGCGAGTCTCCACAACTGGGCGCAGCTTCTCCCATCCCCTCGCAAGGTGGTCTTGCTGAACTCACCCGACTACATAATCTTGGTGTTCGTCTTCCAGCTGCTCATGGAGCCTCTTGGAGTCTAATATCGTTGAATAGCTGCCACGCGCTCATGTGCTAGAGATTCCCTGTTGTGATCACTGCACCCTCCTCCTGCCCACCAGATTGTCGTCATCGTGTTTACCCTCCCATATGTCTTCCTACGAATTCCTGTCATTGGCTACCAAGCCATCCGCTAAGCTATGTTACAGCTTTCAGGCTGCTGTAGGCACGGATAAGCCGGCTCTAATCGTCTTTATAAATGGTTTGGGGCTACCACAGACATCCTGGGAGGGCGCAATCGCCCGCCTGCAAGCTCAGCCTCCCGCTCATGGTCTCCCCGCCCTATTGACCTATGATCGGTACGGTCAGGGCCAAACAACAGACCGGGACCCTGACGACGCGAAAGCTGAGAATCCCATGCATGGTCATGATACGTTGGCCGTTGTTCGGGATTTGCGTCAACTTATTACACAAGTCGCTTCGGAGAAGTTGGGTGTATCCGATCTCAGTCGTCTTCCCCTGGTGCTGGTTTCGAACTCGATTGGCGGTGCATTGGTGCGTCTTTACGCGCAGGAATATCCTGGAACAGTGGCAGGGCTGCTCTTCCTGGACAGTGTGCTCGCCAATTCCGACTTTATCTCTATTTATCCTGACCCTGATGCACCTGGCTTCGACGAGACCAGCTTGCCAGACGGTGTGTCAGTGGAAGCCATCCGTGATGCCCGGGCATACATGCAACGGGTCTTCCACCCCAGCAATGGTAGTGGCGAGGGCCTCAGTCGGAGGAATCTAGCGGAACTCCTCCCAAAGAGCGATGGTCCCAGATTGCAGGGTCCCGATGGTCGAGGTCCCTGGGTGACGGTTATCGGTCACGAGTTCGAGACGTTCAAGGTCGAGTTTGAGAAGATGGGCGGTGCACCACCAAGGCTGACGGAAGTGTATATGAACCCCTACTGGCACCGCTTCAATGAAGGGTTGGCCAAGCTCACCGACTCGGAACGCAGTAAAGGCCCGTTTCAGGCTCCGGGAGCCGGCCACTTTGTGCAGCGGGATAACCCGGACCTTGTGGCCAACGAACTTCGCGAAATGCTTGATAAGGCTATCTGATCCCCTGGATGTCTTAGCCCAAGATCCTTCATACATGAATACAACGGCGGTGATATAGAGAGTGACCTGATGGCGTCAGCTGGAAGGCTTTTACAGCTGGCTCCTTACAAGCACCATAGGCTTGTGGTTTATAATACTGCCTATCAGAATGGTGTTTGGAAGTAGTCGCAATGATGATTATATACATACTAAGTGGATGCTGTCATTCTTCGCTGACCATGGAACATCATGTGATCCCACAATGTCATCTCTATCATCTCCCCAGAAATCTAGAAATTCCTCAACTCAACATCTGCCCGACCGAAGATAACACAACAAGTGCCCATCAAAGAACTCTCATACATCTGCTACACCTCTATTGTCTTCTTTTCTCAAACTCACAACTCATAATCCATAATGCAGGGCCCAGATGCTCCCTTCCAGGAGCCCGAAAGACGTCGACTGATTGAAGAAATCTCAGGAAAGATGAAGTTCATTTTTTCACTTTCAACAGCAAGAGCAGCTTTGTGGCTTGCGGACATCGAAAAGCTCAGAGAATTTGCTCAAGACTCGGAGGATACTCTCGGACAACGCTTGCTGGGTATCGAATCATTAAGGATTGTTGAGAAGTGTAAGGCTACATGACTGTTCTGAGTATAGGAATACTAAGAGATCCCATTGTCTGTCAAGGGTTACAACGCGATCCAAACTCCGCATCTAAGCGAAACTCCGTCATCCCGTCGCCGTCTAATGCACAAGCAATAGCCTCCATTCACACATCACCAACCGTGTCTGCCCCAACCAGAGGCATCGGATCTACTACCTCTCCAGATACTCGACGAGGGCTGACACTCATGACAACCAATCTGGACACAAGCGAACGCAATGAATTGAGAAGCTCCCCTGCGGAGCCTATTCCCTCAAACCCATCCACACCAGTGCGCACACCGAAAAAGCGACCGGGTGAGCCGCTGGACTCACCTGTATCCAGTAAAAGGGCGAGGAGGGATGGTGCATGCAGAAAGACTGTAAGGTAACCCATCATTTCCCCAAGTATGAGACTGACAATATGAAAGTGCCTTGAACGGGACCGGTCTTGTATCCTAACCGCGGCACCTGCAGATATCTGCGACGTGGCTCACTTGTATCCCTTTTCGTTGCGTGATGAAGAGACCGCATCAACTGGATTGTTCTGGTCTACTCTTCGGAGCTTCTGGTCCGAAGAAAGAGTGAATCAGTGGCACAAGGCGGTATTCTCTGATGTGAGAGGTACAGAGAAGCCGGAGAACTTGGTCCTTCTAAACCCACTAGCGCATCGCCTCCACTCCAAGGCACTATTTGCCTTGGAACCATGCGGGGTCAACGAGGAGAAGACCGAGCTGAAAGTTAAGTTCTGGTGGCTGAAGCCGTCGAGGTCGGAGGGACCTACCATTCTTTACGAGATTCCGGAACTCCCGGCCAACTACGATCCTGAGTCGGGAGGCATATGCCTCTACAATCCATCGAACCACCAAACCATCAAGTCTGGGGACTGCATTGTAGTGAAGACACTAGATCCGGTGCTATTTCCTCTACCTGATACCAGGATCCTGGAGATGCAATGGCTTCTCCAGCGGCTTGCCGCACTTAGCGGAGCCGCAGAGCCTGGGGAGTTGGATGACAACGACAATGACGACGATGAGGGTATGGATGACTTTGGTTTCCAGCTCATGTCAGCTCTGCAATCCTCAAGCTTGGCACACCGATCTGAATCTTCCCCTCCATCGTCGTTGAGCGATGGATCAGTGTCCACGGTGAAGCACGGCTCGCAAGTCCCGGCCACCGCAGCCGATACAGAGACCGACAACCTTGCTTATGATGACTCCTAGGTATGGATACTGAACCGGCCTGTTCCTGACACTGACTTCCTTTTCCGTGGCCCTAAATTGACATGATTTACCCAAACTTACTAAGCTATCTGCATTCTTTCTTCCCTTGAATCGTGCTGTGTTTTAAAGAAACTCATATGTATGACAAGAGGTTAATCCAAATTCCATTTCGCTTAATGGGGGATTGGCCAAGCTCACCGACTCAGACCGCAGCAAGGGACCGGCCGGCCACTTTGTGTAGCGGAATAACCCGGACCTTGTAGCCAACAAACTTCACGAGATGCTTGCTTAGGCTATCTGACCTCCTGTATGTCATAGCCTAAGATATTCCATACATGAATACAACAGTACGATGGCGGTGATATAGATACTTAGTGACCTGATGGTGTCAGCTGTAAAAGCCTTATCCAGCTGGTCCCTTTGGTGGTATAATCGATCAATTGGTGTTGGTTGATTAATCGAAACCTTACTCAGCAGGAGCAAACTGGATATAGCAAATCCAGTTTGCTCTTGCCGAGCACTCACAGCGTCGCGAGATTTACTATATACAGAACGGCATAAAGGGGCTTCTGCAAGGCTTTTCCAGCAGGCTCCTTAAGAATAGAAGTTGGTACTAGTATATGGGCTTGTGGCCTGTTATACTGCCTATCAGAATGTTCTTTTGGAGGGGTATTAACGATAAGGTGCATTCCTGTGGATGGTGTCATGTTTCGGTGACCACAGATATCATGTGATCCCACAATATCACCCCTCCATCATTCCCCAGAAATCTAGAAGGATCCTCGTGTATGCGACGAAGCTTCCGCTGGAATTGGTGCTCATCATGATGGAGTTCGCAGACTACACACCACGGCAATCCCTGGAAGTCCCGCATGATCCTCTCCATCCTACTAACCGCAAGGCGCTGGGTCAATACCTGGAACACTGTTGGCACATTATTGTCCGATGTGATATGATGATGAGGGAGTTTCGCATGAGCCACTGGTCGTGGGATTCTGAAGTTGACGATCACCTTTCGGCACGCTTACGCCTACGAGTATCTAGTCGTCCTTTCGTACACGTTCACGTCATATCTGTATCCATATCTGCATCCATCTCGGCTTTCCTCTTAGAAGACAATTTGGATGACTTTGCGATAAAGCGTAATATGATTCCATGTTATTATACACAAGTGCGCTCTATGAGACTTGAGCGCTATGAAATGCGAGTATGGCATGATTCTAGGCTGGGTCTAGAGGACAGCTGCAACAAAAGCAGCAGCAAATCCTCCGAAGAGGAACGCTGCGTCACCCTTGAGCAGGGAGGCCTTTCCAGTGCCTGTAGCAGAAGCATCGACATTCGAGGCAGTCGCAGTCTTGGAAGAGGTGACAGAGCCAGCCATGGCAGCACTAGTAGAGGCGGCAGATGTCTGCGACTGTTTCCCCGTAGCAGTAGCAGCGGAACCCGTGCTACTTGCTGTCTGAGCCTCAGTTGTAGCGTGGGCGGCGGAGGCAGCCACGCTCGTGACAGAGCCCGCCGTGATAGTCACAGGCATCAAATCCAGATCACCATCCAGGGTGGTGCTGCTGGTTCCTGGGAAGTTGGCGCCGGATCCCGAGGCTGTTTCGGTACAGACGGCGTGCGTCGTTCCATCGACAGAGCAAACGCAGGTGTAGTAGCTGTGTAACAAACCATGTCAGTCATGACCACTGTACATGGTGTAGACAACCATCAACATACAAATCTTCGTCCGGGGCGTCCAGGATCATGGTGGTTTTGGGACCGGCGATCAGGGTAAGACCGGGACCCATGCCACAATCACTGGAATCGGTGCCGGGTGGGCAGTTGATACTGTAGGTTGTCGCGGTCGCATCCTGCAACACGGTTAGTTGAGGAAAATATACCAGGCTGATAGGGACAAGGACAACTTGCGTTACCTATGATGGACGCGGCCAAAGGCTGCGGATCGGTGTCGTAGATGAACATGGAGGTGACAGTGGCCTTTGCTGAGACCAGGCCGGCAGCAGCCAGACCGAGAAGGAGTGTGCGGTTCATCAGAATGGGAACGAGTGACTGATTGCTGTGATGGTGGATGAACGAGTGTGTGGATAGGAAGATGCGGGATAACGAGCTATGCAATTACGAAATAATTCAAAGAGAAAGAAAGAAAGAAAGGAATACTGCAAGAGAGGCGTGATAGTGGCAGCCACCTTCTCCGCCATCCAATCCTGCTCGTGATGCTGACTCTTTGAAGATTACCAGAAGAGGCAACACTGCGACCGGATCTAAACTGCTTCAAGGCACGTCCGGGCAAACCACAAGGCGGCTAGGCTCCGTCGGGCAAGGTCAGAAGCCAATTCGGGGTCCAGACCCTGATTTGAACTCCCACTAGTCCCTGATGGTGCTTGGCGAGGGTATATACCGGGATACTGCCATATGCCTGCCCATATTTTGCAGTAATGAATGCACATAATTAGTCTCCGTTCCTCTGCTTGCGAGAACAGCAGTCTAAATTGCCTGTACATATTGTCCTTTCCAATAACGAAGGCCATCTGTCTCAAGTTCAACGGATTTATCTTCGGGGTGCACCATGAAAAATATATATTTCAACGACTCGTCGATTGGAGTTAGCCCCTAACTCCGATGTCATCAATGTGGAGCAGCCCAATCGGCCACGTATACGAAGCGATGATCTTATGTACCTTAGATTCTGTACCGCTTCTCTGCATGGCACCCCTTCGGAGATAACGGAAACGACGCCCAGGCCATGGTTACTGCTATCTCCAAAATCTAGCTCGGCAAACGGCAGAGACGGCAGTTGACATTGAAATACAATTGAACCACTGAAACAACAGCCCCAGACAGGAATAGAGATTGCGATGCGCCTCAAAATTTTTTGCCAGGATGGACTCGCCCCTGTATTAATCTAGCATAACATTGATCAATTTTGCCCTCCAACAATGTCAATCAAAGTCGCCCCGTTATGGTCGTGATACATCCTACTCCAAAATCATGCCTTATTGAATTGCTACACCAGACTTGATCCGGGGGAGGAAAAGGTTATAAGATTATGCTATTTGACTGCATCTATCTATACAGGGTCTATAAATAATTCATGGGTTCAGAAATATGATGACGTGGGGACAGAAGAAAGATTAATTCAGGCCGTCCCGAGCTGCTCTGCGTTCTCAAAGCCTGTGTAGCTGAAGCCGGCGTATGCGGCACCAATGTCGTTGCTACTGCCGTTGAGAGTCTGGTACAGCACGTAGGTCTGGTAGTCAAGTAGGAAAGACGAGCTGTTAGCAAGGGCAAGCGACAGGTTGGCCCTAGCGATGGCGTCGTGGAGTTGAGTATAATTGGCCTGGTTAACCCACTCCTGGGTGGACGGGACGTTCGCCCCGTTGCTACTAATAGCCACGTTGGCTAGCTGCGCTTGGGCCTGAGCGATTGCCCTTGCGAGGAAAATGCGCGAGTTGCCGTCGCTCGTCATGCCGACGGGCGCGCCGTACTCGGTGGTGTGGGTAACAGGTACAAGCCAGAGGCTGACATTGAGGCCAGCGGCTGAATCATTGGTAAACTTGAAGAACTTTTGAGCGTCGGTAAACTCGCCAGGTCGGTTGGAGATGAACAGGTTGTCGCGTGAAAAGCGCATCGCGTCTTCATAGGAGACCCCGTCAATGTTGTAGGAGGTGTGGTCGGAACCGCTAACAAAGAGGCCGGCAACCTCTTGGGCACGCTTCATGGCCCAGCCCTTGGGACCGTACCAGAAGAGCGCGACGTCGCCGGGTGAGATAGTGGTGTCAAAGTTGTTTTCAGAAATCGCCGGGCCGGAGCCGTCGAAAAAGTCGCCGTCAAAGATCGTGCCCTCCCAGCGCGTCTTGTCCGCGACGTCGATATTTCCGCGGTAGATCGAGTAAGTCCCGTTGGAGTTGTGAGTGATGGTGTCGACGGTGACGCCCTCAAGATAGTCGGCATCGATGACATCGGTGTAGCCATCTCCATCAGTGTCCCAGAAGCGCACCTCGAGGCCGGCCACGAGGTTTGTGACAACAGACAGGGCGGCAGCATTGTAACTGTCTGCCTCAGTCTCAGCCTCGTAGCCACCCCACCACTTCGCGGTAGTACTGTTGTAATACAGCCAGGCTACTTGGTTAACGAGATAGCCGTCGCTCATGCACTGGCTGACACTCTGAAAGGCGGACTCGGTGCCAGGGATGGCCCACAGGTTGATGTAAAAATCGCTGTTGGCAATAACAGATTTGACGCCCTCAAGAGCGCTCCCCTGCTTGAAGTACTGGTCGTACTGGGTGGCGGTGACGTTGGCAGCATCGCTGCCCATGTCAAGCACAACGGCGCGAAGCAGCGTACCATTGATCTGGCTGCCAGAGTAGGCAGTCCCGCAGGCAGCCAGGCCAGTGGCGGGTAGCATTGCTAGAATTGAGGCATTGGCAAGTTTCATGTTGGCTGCAGCTTGCAGAGTTAGGAAGGTGAAGAAGCAGAAAAAAAACGAGCGGTGGGTAGGTAAAAGAGTGTGTGCTATTGAAGATTTTGAAAAGAGTGTACATTTATACGTCACCACAGCAGGGTTACATTTACTCCTTAAACTTATCCTTCTTCCTTAGTTATTGCCGATGACGAATCCCCGTATGGTGAAATCCGGTTCGGGTGAAGCGGTGGGGCCGGTATGTGGGGACTGCAGAAAGTGAGTTAATATCACCCCCGTCTCCGCAGGTTCCTCTGTTTCAATCTATAGAAGAATCATATTACACTTTATCTGTCAACCTAGTTGTGCCGGCTAGGGATGGTAAAGCCGGCATAGGAGTCTGGCTATCAATTACTGGGGTATAATTCCCCCATCCCCCGCTAGGGTTCGGGACAAGACCGAAACGCACTTTGAAGTTTGTCTGTGATTGGCTAAATCTCTTACAGTGGGCCTCCGGGTTGGAAAATCATTTCTCAATTAAGCTTAGTCTCCGCTGAATTTATTTGATCTAGACATTTATGGCAGTTTCACCCCTTCCTTTCTCATACATCCGCTACTCTACCCCGAAGACAATCATGGGTAAGGATAACACTCCGTACTCCTCCTTAATAAATAGACGTCTTTGTCAGTAGCGGTGCATGAAACAAGATAGCATTGGCCATACTGGATAGGATGAGCCTATTGGGAACAGTACTATATTCATGATAAACAATCAATAAAATATATCCTATTCGTCCTAAGAGTATATCCAGTAGCCTATAATCATAACAAAAGCATATTGAAATAGTATACCACTAATGATACCATAAGATATTAATAAACTATGTTTCGAGTCCTTCCTCCATCCAAGTCCACCGAGTTGTATCAAACAAGCTAGTATACCCAAGTAATAATTATATAGTAAGGATCCGCCCCGAGCTGTCTATCTGAAGCCAGGCATACATAACAGAGATAACTTGGGCAATAGGTCCGTCGGACTACCCACTGGTGGTGGTACAATGCATATGCGACGCAATCAGGAGTGGTATCGCCAATGACCGTTCCATTGGTTGCGGCCCCTATCAGCTAGGAATGTGAACTGGCGACAGGCAGGACAACACCCTTACTCGCGCAAGCCAGGAGTATTAACGAGCTGATTAATAATGACCGAATTCCCTATAAAGATCTGTATAAGTGAGAACTTGAAATGATATTAGTATGCGCACCAAGTTCAGGCGCACAATAGTATTTTGAAAGGTTACATTTACATTTACATATCCAAGATTGAAGCTAGAATTTCACGCCGAAGACAACAAGAGAACGCTAGAAACCAATTATATCCGCGTGGTTACTAGTGGATGTTCAGCTCTACCGGAGATAATGATGGATTGCTTAAGGTATTCAGTTCTTCTTCGTAGGTGTCGTGGGTCGATGCGGGGACATAGTGGGCCGACGCTGTCAGTTGTAAGAGGTTTTATGGGTATATGTAACGGCCACATAGTTCGAAAGCGTTTCCGATTATACGGTTACTGATTGGCTCGTCACAGATTCCTTTCCCATATGATAGATGGCAGTTGAACTAACCTCCACTTCGTCCCTCGGAAAAGCAAGAGGTAACGATACAGGCGTTGTACTCTGAATCACAGTATTACACCAACCGGATATGTTATGCACAAGCATATTCATACCACAGGAAACATGTCTTCCAAAATTAGTTCTTCCTCCCTTAGCAGCAGTGTTCATATCAAAGCTGGTCGAGTAGTACAATTAGAGATAAGTTCTTATACACAGCTAGTGTGTTCCCTAATGACTGGCTTCAAGATCTGATTAGTTAACTAGTTAACTAATTTAACCGGACAACGAAGCGTCGCGACAATGAGCTTATATCTCTAAGATATACAATATTTATTCTGTAAATTCTTTCAAAGAAAGAAGTTATTTAAATATATATAGTATGTCTTATTGAGATAGAAAACTATAACTTATCTGTAAAGCCTTTAATTGCGGTTAGTTTGCCACGAAAAAGATGTATACTGCAGTATTTGATATTAAGATACGTGTAAGGAAAGTAATCCTTACAAGACGCCTACTCCCGGGTGTACCTGAGTATATAGGGGATTCTAGGGGTCCGCAGAGTATCTGCGGGTAACGATGGCCTTATGGTCTTGTTCCGAACTTTTACCCCTAGAAGAGTTCCTTACAATAGGTAAATACTAGAAAATACTTAATATTAGTTATTATATTATGATAATTACAATAATAAAGACTTCAAATAGTTTAAATACATATAGATAAAATCAATTTTCAATTTATTTATATAAATTCATCTATATAGTACTGGATTACCTTAAATTTGAATTGATTGTTGCATGTTTAGTAGGAGAGCGGCGGCTCGTTGTCGCGCCGGTTCGTTGTCCGATTACATTACCAATCATGACGTTTGGGCGGGAGAACGGAAGTACCCGATCTATTTGGATTTGAATTCAAATACAAGGCCTGGAATTAAGCGGAGGTCATCATGTAAACATTTAGTTAGCCACTATGAATAAATGCCGATAACGCTATCTGTATCTTTTTTATCATCTATTCTTGTTGCTTCTTTTGCATTAGAGAGCTACTTGGGCGCTATAAAGAATTACATGAGCAATTGGTACCAATTCGCATATTGTACCCACCCACCCTGTGGTTCTAGCTAGTGCGATACGAAACAGACCACTGTTATTGCTTAACCAAAAAGGTAAGGACAGTCAATGAACCTTCTGTGGCGCAGTCTACTGCGTAGCATGCTGAGGCATCAGACACCGTTAGGATTCTGCAAGGTGAATGGGGCGTGATAAGGTAAAATGTCAGCTACATGAGGCAATAAGGACTTCTGGAACTAGCAAAGGCAGCATAGGGAATTCTGCTGAGCATACCAATTCTTCAGAAACAGTGATGTAGAGCAGCATATTTTCCAAAATACAGACAGGGGACGATTCGACCATCACACGCGTCATGGATCGAAACGATACTTCTACGCCGCGAATTGCACGAGCTGCTTTCTGTCGAGGCTCCCCAGGTATATACATATACAAAGACAATAAAAGGGATAAATTACAGGAAAAGAAGAGGGGAAAAAAAAATGAAAAGAAAAGAAAAGACATAAGGACTGGGGAATAAGTTATCCTATATCTCTGACTGGGAGGTCACCTGGCCGCCCACGCTGGATAGCCACACTATCAACAAGGCTCTGTGCGAGGAGCTCCACCTCGATTCTGTAGTGATTTCGTTGATGAAGCGAATATCATTTTTGCGATTCTCAAGCATTGCCGCTGATGTCGAGTTCATCAACCCATATTCCCGTGCGTTCGTATACCTCGAAGACGACGAGATCCGTGGTGGCCGCGACCCCGACCGGTTCAGCTACTACGAGGCGCCGCGGCTAGATTTCCTGCTTCCGCAGGAGATTGCGCTGACCTGTTCCATGGACGAAGGCGTCCATGTCATTCTGCATACGAAAGAAAGTAAGGGATGACAGTTCGCGTTTGGCCTGGTCAGTAAACGAATTACCTTCCTCACATTTCTACCATCCGAGTTTGGACCTTCGATGATCCACCCCCGGGTGATGATATGGACGATTACCGCAAACTACTCTGGTTCATGCCTTCAGCTATCTAGCCGCGTATCTGCAACAGCTCCAATCACTCGAAATCATTCCGAGCCCGTCACGATGTACTCGCCAACTATATAACAAATACTACCCGGCGGTGGTATGCTGATCTTCCTATTCATTACATGTTATGAGTCTGAGCCTGAAACCTTCTCCTAACCTGCAGTATCCGAGAATGAAAAAAGTCCTCCAGGAGCAATACAGATGGCCATATGATTTCCAAGAAGCTGAGTGGAAGGAAGCTTCGAAGGTGACATGGAAGCGAATCGAGCTAGAGGATCCAAACTATGAGACGGATAATGCTGATGAACTGGAACCTGAAGTATTGAGGAATGATAAAGATGGCTATAGCTTTCAACTTAGCACCGAGGTGGAGGCCCAACTCCGATTACTTCTTAATATTCATTGACATAAAATTAGTGCTACAATAGTTGGAAAAGCGCGTGAAACACAACCGGTAATAAGCTTTCCATTATGGAGGGGTCCCTCTTCGTGGGCTATGGTGATTTATCTTCCTCATTCCGCAGCACGCGTTGCTTCATGCATGCCTGTGCCTCTGCGAGCTGGAGGGACCTATTCATACTTTATTGAAGCACCTGCATACTCAGCACCTTCCTTCACCGGCGCGATCAGGTATAATGATATTAATTGAATTGAACTACAATGACGACGAAAGATGACAGAACTTCCCCAGCAACTGCCACCATCCGGGCAGGCCTCTGTTGCGGCAATATATCTTCGTTTCTACAGAGAATGTAAGTCTTTTCAATTCTACATAAGCTGCCGACTGTTTCCAACCTATAATCCTTCCGCTGCTGCGTACATATAGCATTGTATGGTAGGCTGCGATTCACCTCAATTGTGAATAGCAGCTTCTTATTCCCTTATCCCATACTATGACACTCATTAGAGTCAGGCTGCCTTTCACCGGATCACCGCTTCGGGTGGCTATTTATGCTGCACTTCCGCACCGCTTTCTCTTCTTCATCTTCCTCCATTCAGTACTAGTATGTGTCAACCTCAATGCAAGACCCGAGCTATTTTCCAGGCAGGTCGAGAGACAGCCGTGTATTACCTATCTATTAGCGGAAACAAAGATGTCAATGCCGTATTAAACATATACGTACAACCATGACCTATAGACAGAGCAGAGCAAGACTCACACCTCGAGGATGATCCACCCAACTGCTTGCAAATTCTTTGACACCCACACAATGTGCATGCCTCGAAATTAACACGGGCAACCGCTAGACTCAATATGATTGAGCAAGATGATCGGGAAAAGCATGGAGGGAAGGACCAGGAGTTAAAGGATCAATAATTATATGTAATGGCCTAGAAATGCACAGAAAGATGACATGCCTGACATTATCACAAAGGGAACTTCAAAAACCTGTGATGTAGCTCACGTATAATTATTTCCCCTACGCAATGAGATTGACGCTTCGATCGACATGATATGGTGTACCCTGATCGCATCAGTTTCAGATAATGTCTCCATAACTGGCGTTATTCTCTTGTCTTTATGAAAAGAGGAACGGGAAACTCAAGAGATGAGTCTACTATAAGCGTTCTAAGATGATGAGACTGTTGGTCAGCTTTCTTGTGATCAAAACTGTCGTTACGTCACAGCTGCATTGGCTCACCAAAGGATCTACGTCGAAGCACAGCGTACAAGCGTTTAAGGTAGTCTCTTGCGGGCATATCTAAGCTAAAGAATCGTGTATATGGATGGGCCAGGTGCTGAAAATGCAGACAATGGGAGATGGGAGCTGATGGCAGAATAAATCGAAAGATAGCCGTCCACTTAAAATGCGCTCACTTCATGGGCTTGTTTGTGGCTGTCTGCCTGTATTATATCAGCAGTTAAATATCAGAGCCCCTTTAAATGGGTACAGTTACATTCTACTGTGGAGTGAGCTGTTGCTGAGTCTACGGGCCAAGGGCCCTCCCTGGCTGTTTTACTTTTGTTGTAAGTATTCCGATCCATATCAGGGTAACAGATATATACAGTGTATGATAAGGTTCTTTCTTACCGAGAATCAGACCATATTTTCATTATAACTTTCAGAATGGAAGTAGGGTTAGCAGTTATGGCCAAGCATCTGGCCGTAACTAGCTACAGTGAATAAATTGAGGCCTCATCCCCATGTCCTTAGGTACTACCTCCCCCCAGCCTACCCTTTCATTTAAAGAACCCAATGCTCGTGAAGGTTCCAACCTATTTCCACTGCGCGTAATGAAAGTCAGCTGGGTCTAGACAGCGCTGCCGCTCTCCAAACGCGTACAACCCCAGCATCATGCCCGTAAAAACCACTCCCACGGGTGGCGGTGCCGTCATACAGCTATTGTCCACTACTCCTATCCACTGAATCAAAGCATTATCTGGCTCAACGTCGCTGAGTTCCTGAAATCCAAACCTGTAGCCATTTCCGCACTCGATCACCAAGCGAACATCCGACTGGGAATGGCGTAGACCGAAGTCGACCACCTCGCCTCCTGGAGAACGTAGCCGAACAATACGGTGGCCATCTTGCCCTCGGCGAATCCCGATGCTGCTGTAGGTGAAGTAGGTCCACCATACTACTGCACCAGCTTCGCATGCCTGGTTCCTGGGCTGGAAAGACAGTCGTGCCTCCCACGTACAGAAACGATGGGTCTGCTTGCGAAGGAAAAGTGTAGGACACGCTGGAACTGACAAGTTATATGGACCACCGTAGAGGCGAAGGTAGCCTGGTCGCTCTGTGAGGGAGTAGTCACGCACAACTGGTGTGTTCTTGCGATACCATCCAAGCTGGAGCTCACTGTCCGAAAAGTCATCACGCCATGCGACTGGAACTGAGAGCTCATAGAGGTGGGGACTATCGGAGTGAAGGGAAATCTTTTGGCCGCCGTTGACAATGGGCCAGTCGTCCTCCCATTCCACTGGAGCTAAGAACGTTTCCCGACCTGTAACTGACGTTAGAAGATCGTTCAGAGCATATAAATAAATGAAATGTTACCAAAAACAGATTCCTCCCACTGCCCATCCTTCCAAACCGGACGTACGCCTAGTAAGACAGCCCACCACTGCCCCTGCGCATCTTCCACTAGATCCGCGTGCCCGGTATTCTGAACGTCATCATCCACTCCATTCCGCCAGAGAGGGTTATTCGGCCCAACCTCCCACGGCCCAAATGGACCGGTAGTACTGCGACTGACCCATTCGCAATGGCCACTCTCAGTGCCGCCCTCTGCAGTGAAAAGATAGTAGTATTTGCCGCATTTGAAAATATGCGACCCCTCCGCGACACCCGAGGAAGACTCCCTGATTAGTTTGGGCTCTGAAGTGGAGGTACCCGTCTCTAAGTCTACAGTGACAATGTGGACGGCGAAATCTTTAAGATTTGCACCGGGAGTTCGTTCGAGCTTGCGATATGTGCTCGAGAGGTAGACGATGCCGTTGTCGTCCCAGAAGAGCTGCCACATATGTTAGCTGTGATAAATCGGGAGAGTGATAAGGGGGTCAAACATCCTGATCAAAGCCAACTTGGTCAAAATATACCGGGTCCGACCACGACTCCGAGTCCCAGATATCTAGGGTCTTCACGTAGAATCCGCGCGGCCAGACGCGGTCATCTTCCTGAGGTCGATAACGCTGGAAGCAGGCAGCGAGGATGTAGAACACGCCGTCGTGATACCGCAATGTCGTAGCCCATACGCCACCACCTGGCTCGGGGGTCTGGATCTGAAGTTGAATGGGACGGGTGAGGGCATGTCCGATCAGGGTCCACTTGATTAGATCCGTGCTGTGGTAGATGGGAGCGCCGGGGAAGTATTCGAAGGAGGATGTTACGAGGAAGAAATCCTTCCCAACGCGGATTATGGAGGGATCGGGATTGAAACCCGGTAGGATGGGGTTGATGTACATGGTCAATATGGGTATGAAGTAGAGATCGTGGGGTAGTAGTGCAGCCATGCGGGCTATTTTATGTTTTCAAAATGAGTTGTAGATGATTGGTGGAGAAATACGGGAAGTGGCATGCAAATGAGGGGACTACTGCCAAGGGGATTTTAATGTCGAGTGAGGTTCTATATTATCATGTATCGTCTACCATAAACACCCTACGAACATGCTCAGTGTTTTCATATCCTCTTCCCGTCATAAGCATTAGCAATGAGACATCTCGGAGATCATTCGTCGCTACGCCGTAGTCTGCCGCCGACGCAGCCAACAAGGCCAGCCATACGGCACAGCCGTGAAATGGGTCTCAAAGCTCCACGGTTTCTTGGGATCAACCTGCTCGATGTCAAAGTCGCGGACGATAGTGGCAGAAACCTTGGAGATCTCAAAGTGGGCCAGGTTCCGACCGGGACATTGGTTGTATCCGGCTCCCCACTGTGTCTGTAGTCAGTATACTGCAATGTGTCCTCTCTTTCTGAAGGAAAAAAACTTACGTGGATGAGGAACGGGTCCATCTGTCTGGCTCTTTCAGGGTCAAGCCATCTTTCCGGGTTGAAGTCGTCACAGTCAGGTCCGAACAGCTCTGGGTTCCGATGGAAAGCCCAGGGGTTGATGCTAAGTAGTGTCTGTTGCAACAATGTCAGCATGTTTGCCATCAATGGAGGATGAACCCTTACTCCTTCTGTGAAATGCCGTCCGCCAATGGTGAGACCACCCGCCGGGACGACACGAGGCAACCCAGTGCCGGTAGCCGGGTGGTAGCGATAGGTTTCCTTGATCTGCGCTCATCAGTACGGCGGTCGCGATCGAAGAAGGGTCACATACGCAGGCCTGGAGGTAGGGCAGCTTTGCTGCCTCAGCATAAGATACCACATGCGACAGATCGCCCTGAGCGTGTGCTTCATCCACCTCCTGACGCAGCTTCTGCAGATGGTGTGGGTGGCGGAGCATGTAGTAGAAGAATGCCTGCAGCGTGGCGCTCGTAGTATCAGCGCCGGCGCCAATATTGGCGACAGCAGCTCCAAAGACCTCCGCCTCGTCCATGCGATCGGGATACGTGCGACGCACATGCAGCCAGCGCTCCATCATATCCAGTCTGACGGCGGGGTTTTTCTTCCGACTATCGATGGCGGCCAGGCAGGTGTCGAAGATATGCGAAGAGGGCTGCAGACCAATGCGACTGAGCAATGGATTTCCCAAGGTGAGATTATGCAGCCACACGTAGTGCCCCATGATGGCGATGTACAACGCCAGTGCCCGGGTGTTGGCGATGGCATTGCGGATATCAGTGCCAGTCTCGAGGAACCGGAAAGGGCTGGAGAAGGTCACTTCGCCGACCACGTCAAAGGCAAAGTAGTTAAACCAGCGATCAAACTCCACCGGCTGGCCCGATGCAATCAGTTTATCGAATTGATTCTCGAGGAGTCCCAGAAGAGCATCCACGTAAGGCTCGGAATTAATAATGTTTGACAGGGCATACCCCGACGCTACATTGCGGGACTTGCGAATGTGGCGCTGGGGATCCAGTTCTGACATTTGATTCACATAATGATAGTCTGGCAGGCTAAAAATTGAGTACCACGATCCCTGATGCTTTTAGCGTGGTGACTTGAATACGGGGATAAGTTACTCCGTGAACATACCTTGGCGATGTTGGCATGAAGCAACAGGCGCACCGCATCAGGATGGGCGACGCTGACCTCATTGTCGGCAATGCGGACAAAACTGCCTGTTCCACCTATTAGTAAATAAATTGTGTAATGGCGAACCGGTGGAGATGCACGGACCATGTCGGCGATGAAGTTTCACGATCTCCTGTTCCGTGTGGCCCTTGATCAACTGGTACACCTGCCAGAGGCTCGAAATTGAGGCCAGCCAAGGACCAGGAATATCCCGGATAGAAGTTGCATAGCGCCTTTTCAAGGCAATTACCGTAATAAGGATAAGCAGCAGGAAAGGCACCGAGACTGGCAGGGATGCCAGATTCCCAGGGATCAAGACGGGTGCAAACAAGACGGACATGTTGGGTCCTGGTGGGTGACCAAGCATCTCCCGAAATTCGAGACACAATTCGAGTCAATCCTTGGCTTGCTATTTGTATTTTCCGCGTAAACCCTTCTCGGGGGTGACTTGCAATGAAGGAAGCATGCGACGCACCGGTGCTCTTTAGTGTTGCTGCTAACGCTGCGCTAACGGCATTCCGCGGCCGCTATCTGATATTTTTTTCTGCAATGCGCAGGATTGAGGCGTGAAAGAGTTTTAAGCGAGCAGCTTCATTACGATGGTGTCTCTTCATTAGCAGAACAGGCATGAATATTCATACATTCATCACGATGAAAAGCAGCACTAGTTGGGTTTTTGCAAACTATCCGCACGTTTGGCATACACATGGCAGTGATATGACAGATGGCCCACCCTCGGAGATGACAAACGTCCAGTGGAGAATCAGGACGCCGTGGCCAATTGTTCCCCTTGAATCAGGTCATGAAACCGGGCATTGGTGGGGGCGGGTGGAAATTGAAGCGAGCTTCTCTTCGTATTCCGCAAATCATGTATGCTCAATATCAATAGCGTTTCCACCCAGGATCCATGACGTGAAAGGATCGAGTGGACCCATGTGTTACCAGCAAGGAACAAGCACGCCAGCCCCCCGATCCAGACCGTTCATAATACCCATTGTGGTCTTGCCGGAAGACAGATTGAGTTCATTTGTCCCCAGGAGGGTTCCACTACTCATTAATGAGGATTGTCAGCTTTTCCTCATCCTTCCGCGACGGCTCTGCAATCCTGCATTAGTCTATGACACCCCTGCTCCTGCAGGAAGAGTCGGCAGACAAAACCCTTCCATGTCCTGCCCACCAGATGTCTAAAGGACCGCCGTGTCCGCTCCTCTCGACGTCTCTCGCCTTAATGTAGCGGCCCTGTGTCTGCCATGGCGTCGACCAGCACACCTGACCTGACACCCGAGTTCCTGGCGCAGGACCGACGCCCTGAGGCGAGGATCGGAATTGGCGTCGTGACGGCACTGTCTGGAGTGGTTGTCCTGATTCGAGCCTATGCGCGGTGGTTCATGATTCGCAGCTTTGGCTGGGATGATGGACTCATCTGCATTGCGATGGTAGGATACGATATTGCCGCTTTGCGCACAGAAACTGACATTTAACTGTTGTAAAAGTTGTTAAACATCGTCGTCATGGCCCTCACAACCCAGGTCCTCCGCTACGGCGCCGGCCTGCACGTCTGGGCCCTCGATACCGCCGAAACCCCACTGCTGTACAAATGGCTCGTCTCTGCGCAACTGGTATACATGATCGCATTGTGGGTGTGTCGACTATCCGGACTGGCCTTTTACCGTCGATTGAATCCGATGCCCAGATTCCAACTGTACCTCCGGATTTCCTTTGCCTTCGTCACAGCCGTCATGCTCGCCCAGGTCCTCATTATCGCTCTGCAATGCATCCCGCTCGCTGCGCTGTGGGGCGGCGCTACCGGGAAGTGTCTGGGATCGAAGACAGTGTTTATTTCCACTGCCGCGATGACGATCATCTGCGATTCGCTTATCCTGCTACTACCGGTGAAGATTGTGCTTTCGATCAAGGCGAATGCAACGCGCAAGGTTGCGCTGAGTGTGGTACTGTGTTTTGGTGTTTTGTACGTTCACAATCTCTACTCACTTTCCTCAGTGGAAAGTTTACTAACCCTTGAAATCTCAATCCAGTGCCGTGATGTGAGTGCCACCTCCAGATGCAGATAATATATCTCAGCTAACGAACCAGGACCTCCGTCGCCCGCATCATCTCGATGATCCCCGCTATTCAGAAAACCGACGCAACCTGGTACTTCTCCGTCGTGATGGTCTGGTCCGATACCGAAGTCAGCACAGCCATCATCGCCCTGTCGTTGCCGGCATTGAAGGGTCTAGTCGGTGCTGTGGCGGGCAGTACCCGGAAAGGAACAGATCAGACACCAGGGAGTAATGGCGGACCGGATCTGTATTTGCAGAATGTGCCTGCTAGTGGCGACCACCATCTGTATGAGGGGCCGGATAGTTATCCCAATGAGGCGCGGGCTAGTATTGGGGATAATACGAGTCAGGAGGTGTTGTGGATGGATACGAATGCCGGGATTCATGTGAAGAATAGTGTCAGGGTTAGTGTGAGTGATCGGTAGGTATCGGTTTACTGCCCGTGGGGAGGAGGGATGTTACGCTTTTCATATGTGCTTTACGATGAATATTGCAGCCATTCATATATGAATCATATTCTATCTACTATGTTCTCTTCTAAAACACCCTGCAATATAGCTGGTCTATCCAAACACATCAATCACACTCCGCGGCTCGCAATACTTTCCAATCGGAACATATTCCACCTCCTCGAATCCCATCGACTTGGGTCCGCCTAACTCCATTCCCCTCGGCGTGTCCGTCCATCTTGGCGAAGCCGCGATAGCCAACACCACCACCTTAAGCCCATACTTGAACTCCGGGGTCCCCAGCCCAGCTCCAGACTCCGCATCCAACACAACAATCAGATCCGGCACGGCAGCCAGAATCTTAGTCTCGCCATCTTCCATCACTGCCTCGACGTAGGCATTCTCATTCTTGAACGGAATGTTCAGCGTCGCTTTGCGTCCATCACTCAACCGCCCATCCACTTCCAACACTCCGTAAGAATGACCCGTCTTCAACACCCTCGACACACTAACCACCTTGCCCTCGCCCAGAATGGCACCACTCTCAGGCCCACCCGCCGCTTCCACAATCCGCATTGCCTTGTCCGCAATATTCTTCTCCAGAGTCACAGCCCGTCCAATCCACCACGCCAATGAAACCGTATTGCGAATCGCCTGCTGTCGCACCCGGTCCGCTCGATGAGGCGGACCCGCACTCCCAGCCCGACACCCCATCTCAACAACTGCCGCGCGCATCGCCTTATCCACCAGTCGATCCGTGCGCGATCTCGTCATCGTCATGCACGTACCATCGCCACTAGCAATCGCCGCCGGAACGAGCGCCTCTCCTCTCGGTGTACCATACACATTCGGCGTAACCTGCCACATAGTGGGATACGCACGACCCATATAATCTGCATCTAGACAGGGGACGCCGTAATGTGCGGCGACACCGAGATTCACCATGCCATTGCCGCCGCCGATTTCCAGGGCGAGGAATGCAGAGACTGGTTCACTGCCGGTCACCCGCATTAGTTCTTCGTGGGCTTGTAGACATTCGCTGTTCTCGAGTCGCTCCATGCTGACCTCTGGACTGCCCATGCAGCCGGTCCAGCCGACCAGGCTTTCGTCGGGTAGGGAGTCGGGAGATATAATGCGGACGGTACCGGGGTGGTCTTGTAGGTAGGCTTTGGCTTTTAGGTATTCCTGGTAGGGGTCGCCGCCACCGCCGCAGCCGAGGATTTTGCAGCCGCGGGTGATGAAGTCGAGGTCGGTGGGGGAAATGATCCATTGGTTGTTTTGGATGTGAGGGCGGTAGGAGTGGAGGTCTGGTTGAGGGGCTACTAGATTGATTGTATGAAGTGGAGGTGTGACAGTGTCTGTGTCACGGACTTCTTCGTCTGGGACAGGAATGGTTTTGTCTGCGGATGATATCGATACAATATCCAGCTCTCCTACGGCCCGCACCACAATGCGTGCCTTGGCCTCGACATACTGAATGGGTAGCATGGTCACCTCCGCAATCTGCACTGTATCTGGCTGAGCACCGTTGCCGAGGGCCTTGTCAATCGCCATTTGGGAGACAGTCTCCTGTGCCTCTTTGACAGTGCAGTTCGAGGTATCGACGACTGTATCCATTACACCCGAGACGCGCGAGATAGCAGCACCCACAGCGTTGGCAACTTCGCCGCCCTTGACGGTCTGCACTCGTCGCACACCTAGCAGGGGCTCATCGGTGCGAATGATAGGTGCACCGCCGCCGACGATAAGAACGTCCACGTCGTCTTTGTGGATCTTGGTACGGTCAACGAGTTCCTCGATCTTGCGGCGCATGAGGTATTGTGCCTGATTAACCATGGGGATAGTTATATCCGTCAATGTGGAGACATCGCCCATCCCTTTTAGCGGGTTCGTCTCCGTCACGCCATTGACAGCAGAAGCCACGGCGATATCGGTCGCAGTGAGATACTCTCCGCCAAACAGTCGGGCTCTCTCCAACAGTTCGAGGGCTACACTATCCGGGCCGACGGAGCAATCATCCTGTCCGATGCTGCGGACAATACTCCCTCCTCCCAGTCCGATATTTTCCACCGCAGGAAGAGCAAAGTTGGTGCGCACACCCCCGACCAAACTGGTCACTGAGCTCATCTGTGGCAGGCCATTAGGTAAGAGTAGTCCACTGTCGGAGGTGGTTCCGCCAATGTCAATGACCACCAATGGTTCTGTGCGCGTTGCCTGCTCTTTCTGCAGCTGCGCAGCTTCTGTAGCCGCACGCCAGAGAAACTCCCCACCGCGGATAGAATTGGTTGGGCCTGAATTGAACGTCCGGATGGGGAGATGAACTGCCTCAGCCGCACTGAGAACGCTGCCGTCATTCTGTGTCAGATACAGAGTGTACGGAACATCCTGGAAGATATCCTCCATGGCCTTTTGAAAGCCATAGATCGTTCTTTCGGCCAGTGGACGCAGAGTGGCGTTAAGGATGGCTGCGTTCTCTCTGGCCAGAAATCCCAAACCAGACACCTCATGCGAGAGAGTAATCCGCGCTTTGTACAAAGGCCCAGCGTTCTTCTCCATCGATCGCAAAAGAACCTCTTTTGCCCTCATCTCCTGGTGATGATTCAATGGCGCATACATACCCGCGATCACGACGTTTTTGACCCCATCACTGACCAACTGCGCCGCTACGCTCTCAAGCTCCGTCTCATCTAGCGGGCTAATTTCCTCCCCAGAGATCTGGTATCCGCCATGGCAGAAATATGGTCGCAAGGCTTCGATACGCGCACGCAGATCGAGTGGATAGTCGACAAAAGGAGGGATGTTGCGACCGAATCCCTCATCGGGTCCGCCGCATAGTCGAATCACAGCGACGCGGCGTAGAGATGGTGAGCGCTGTACGACAGCATTGACAAAGTGGGTAGTCCCGATAATGACGCATGCGATGGACGAGAGGGGCACTTTTGCTGCTGCAATGACGGCCTGAACGGCAGTGGTGATTCCGGTGGTAACATCTGGAGTAGTGGGTGCTTTGTGCGAGACGACGATGGCAATGGGATCCAGACGGATGAGGACGGCGTCGGTGTTGGTTCCTGGCGATGAAGTGTCAGTGGAGCAGTCAGAGTAAAAATGGATGGAGTTGGAGACGAACCGCCCACATCCACTCCCAGGCGGTAGCGAGGTTCGATGATACTAGCCATGGTGGTGGAACCTTGGTCAGTACAATCAAGGGTGTCGATCCCTGTAAAAACTAAAGTAACGAAGGGTCCTTACCACCCCCTCACGAGATGTCGTGCTGATAAGCTGTCCCCCCTCATCCGAGGCCAATCGTTGTGGTGCGATATCGGCCAGACTGCTCGAGACGGGCCTCGTCCCGAAGCCACGGCGTATCTCGATCATTTGGCCAATCACCTCCACCTGTACTTTTATGCTAAGTATTGCTGGACGTGCGGAATTGGGGGCAGCAGAAGTATCACATTATCGGGGTATTGTAGCAAAAACAGAAACAAACTCCTCGTGCCACAGCAGGCCTTGATCCATCGATCAAAAAAAACATCAGAAGGTTAAATACATCAGAAAGGAAAAAAATCTACGATGAGAAATGCGGCGCATTGATGAACAATCCCATCAGAATTCCACCCAACGTGCCCGCAATGGGAATCGTCATGATCCACGCCAGCAGCAGCAGCCCGACTCGTTGGAAGTTGACGGCCTTGAGCGTGCCATTGCATAGACCCACTCCGACGGTAGCGCCCGTGATGCACATGGAAGTCGACACCGGCAGTGAGTACTGTGAGAAGACGAGCACCGTGATGGCGGCTCCCATTTCCATCGAACAACCGCGACTCGGCGAGTGGTAGGTGATCTTGTTGCCCATGACTATATCTCATTAGTACACATTACAATCCACATAATGAGATCGACTTACCCTTCATGATGTTGTAGCCATAGGTGATCAGGCCGATCGAGATACATCCCGACAGCACCGCCAACTGCCATATGGGCACCGGTGCCTTGGCCGCGGCCGCGTTGCCCGTCGACCAGGCCGAGTAGATAACAGCCCAAGGACCGACCGAGTTACCAATGTCGTTGGCACCATGAGCAAAGGAGGCAGTGCAGGCGGTCAACACTTGAATGAACGAGTAGGTGTGCTCGACTTCGTTGGGATACTTGGCGGCGTGGCTGTACACGCGCTGCATGCGCTTGCCTTCGGGGGTGCCCGCAATACCAGACTGAGCGGCGTGGATATCATAGTGCAGACCGTAGAGAAGTCCACAGACAATCATTGCGGGAATGCGCTTCGCCAGAATTACCATATTATGCACCTCATACAGCTGACCGGCTCCCATAGGGTTGTCGCGGAGAGTACGCATCGCCCAGCCCAGGGGTCCACGCTTCTTGAGCAGCCGCTCCCGCAGCCGACGGTCGGATTGTTCCATGAGTTCCTTGTAGGTCAGTTGCTGAGATTCTCCCGCCACCATGCGCTTCTCGCCTTCTTCACTGCGGGACTGGATTGACTCGACGCCAGCCTGGGTGGACCGCTTGACATCATCGCCGCGGAGAGTATCCGGGGAGCCTAGCGTGAGGTCTTCGGAACTTCCCTGCACGACGGCGTAGTCCGGAACCTTGGCCTGTTCGCCATGAGTGACAACGGGGCGGGTCAGCAGCATGGGACCCATGATGAACATCCACCATTTCACACTGTGATCCTTTCTGATGACGCGGGCGTACACGAAAGGGACGAAGAAGAGGGCAGAGAGAAGCATGACGCCACCACCGGTGCCCATGGTGACCGCCGCAATGTACCAACTAGGCTTCTTGGACAGACCCAGACTGGGAGAACCCTTGTAGACGATGGACAGGGTACAAATCGTAGCGGCGATTAGGAAGAAGAAGGGGGAACTGTAAACAGCCCAGGGGATTGGGTTCTTGCGGATGAGCACGACCAACTTGATGAGCATGAAGATGATAGCCGCAAAACCTCCCGAGATGACGGGGGCCATTCCCAGCCCGGCGAAGATGGCACCTAAGCCCTTGCCATCATTCCAACCCCACTGCACCTGAGAGGCACCCACGGTAGCCACACCCACGCCGGCGACGGCAGAGATCAGGGAGTAAGTCGAGGAGACATGGGCCGAGTGGCGCGTACACCACATCACCCAAGTGGATGCGGCAGCCAAGGCACAGGTGAAGGCTAGCATCTGCACGCCCGCATTCCCCTGGAAGGCGGAGTTGGGAATGATGCCGTTCTTGATGGTATCAGCAGTACGAGCTCCGACACAGATGGCGCCCAGCATCTCGAAGACGGTGCCGAAGACCATGGCCTGGCGATAGGAGACGGAACGGGAGGAGACACTGGTTGCCCAGGAGTTGGCCACATCGTCTGGATTCAAACACAGAAGTCATGTTAGTCAAGGTTCATCCAATCCGGGTAAGCACATGACTTTGGTGTCACCACTCACTTGCACCGTTGTTGTAGGCATCCAGCATGGCAAACAAGGTGCCAATGGCGAAGACATAGTCGTACTCGTGGAGGACCGCCATGATGACTTGTCTTGTCTTTGGCTGCGAGTCCTGCCAAAGGAGTAGGGAGAATGAGGAGGAGAGAGATGGAGGGAAGGATGGAGAGAAGGAATCTGACGGACAGCCTCATGACCCTTTCCCTGCGGTCCAGCTCACTTTATGTGACCAGCGGAGGCCATCAGACCAGGCAGGACATTCACTCTACTGAGGGCCACGTGCCCTTGGAGAGTTTACGGGTGGAGGATGGAGGCAAAGTAGTCCTCCTCCATGTCAGGGAGCTGAGGTCGGACACGTTCCTGCTTGGAGGCCGATGATTCGAAGAATCAGGGCGGAAAGCTGACCTCGACGGGACTGTCCAGGGTGTCGGGGAATACACGGAATACAGAGGGTATGACAGGGCCAGACTCGGAAAATTCGCGCAGAGCTGTAGCTTTCACAGCAAAGCCACTGGAG
Organism: Aspergillus eucalypticola CBS 122712; assembly: GCF_003184535.1. Lineage (NCBI taxonomy): Eukaryota > Fungi > Ascomycota > Eurotiomycetes > Eurotiales > Aspergillaceae > Aspergillus > Aspergillus eucalypticola. Next base: position 94,516 of record NW_020290321.1, read on the forward strand.
CAGGATCAGGTACTACCAGCAAGAAACTGACTTTCGGGATACCACTACCAGAGTGTTACAAGATTACCGCCACCAGTCGCATAGGATGGCCCTGCTGGGCATGGCTGGGCGGTGGCTTGGCATCCGTACTGCCTTCTATCGTTCAAGCAGATATGATGGAAGTATATTGGTAGACTCCTAGATATACTCGCAGTGAAGTCTGGGCGGACCCGAAGAGGCGTGTCTTGGCAGGCTGGGCGGAACGGGCACGTCTCCACTAATCCTATCAGTGCACACAGCGGGCCCACGTGGGGATGTTGCTGAGGCTTCATTCGCAGAATCTTCCCCCAGCCGGATTTCCAGAAACACCATCCCAGCAACCACTGCCCGCACGGTGACTGGCACGGTGTCACGGCCCAGAGCTGGCCACTACTCTTGGCACGCCAAGGTAATCTTCCGATGCCGTCGTGGAACACGACATTATTCTCCCATTACCCACGGGTACCAAAAGTTAAATTGCCTCCTACGAACCATTATTATTGATTACTCACGACTAGATAGCACGAGTCACCATGAGGTCCAATTCTATTTTTCCCATTAACCATTAATTATGCGGGAAGATGCAGCGGATAGGTTTCCCTGCCTCCCCTTTCTATCACTTGGAAAAACAGTACAAAGTACATCGTTTAGTTCACCGGAATGTTCCGATCCAGATAGCCACTCCACGTGGCCAGGCTGCGCTTCCACGGCGTGTTGGACGACAGCTGCACGTCCTCGATCGCGCTGGCATACTTGATCAACGTCGCCTCCGAGTAGGCCGTGCCCATCAGCGCCAGTCCGTAGGGCATGTGCGAGTCCTTGTTGATGCCCGCGGGGAGCGTCACCACTGGGTAACCCGCCTGCGCGGCAATCTCGATGGAGGGGGCAAAGTCCGGAGGCACCAGCAGCGCCGTGAGGTTACGACCCTGGTAGTGCAGAGCAGCATCAATACCTTCCTCCCGACTGGTGCGGTGGCAGTACTCCAGGGCCTGCCAGTAGGTCTCGTTCATCTCGCCCTTGGTGGCCAGCGACGCCAAGAATCCGTCTTGGCCCGAGGCAAACGCCGGGTTCACACCGGGAACACCACCCTCACTGCCGGCATTGTCGATGTTGTACTGCACAATATCCTCCAGCGACCGCATGTTGGTGTTGTTCAGCTCCGCCAGGTAGTCCCGGATGTTGTTGTAGAAGTCCACCTTGACGTACGAGTACTCGGACTGGTTGGGGTAGCCGCGCGTGGTGCCGTAGTCCCAGTTCCAGCCGGACGGGTCGACAATCTCCTTGTAGTGCGGCAGCTCAGTGCCGTTGATGATGGTGGCACCCGCTGCCTCGATCAAAGCCAACAGCTCCATCAACTGGGCGTTCTGGGCCGCGTCGTTGTACTGCCAGAAAGACAACCAGGGGAGACCGAACACGGCGCCCTTGAGGGCCGTCTGGTTGGTCAGGAACTGGGCGTAACCGCCAGCCGGGGTCTTTCCCTGCTGGGCATAGGTCTCGTTGTCGCGGGGGTCAATACCGTAGATGGCATCCAGAGCATAGGCCGCATCGCGCACCGTCTTGCCAAAGGTGCCGACCGTGTCCTGATGCAGAGACTCGGGGATGACACCCGCGCGGGAGGTCAGACCGACGGTGGGCTTGATGCCGACGACGTTCGAGCGCTCAGCCGGGTTGATCACTGGTACTCCATATTAGCATGTCATCTTTGATTTTTTTCGATCTACCAAACTTACCACTACCATCAGTCTCGGTACCCAGAGCAAAGGGCACCTGGTTGCTGGTGACGGCCACACCGGAACCGGAACTACTGCCACCGGGGTTGACGGTGAAGTTGTAGGGGTTGCGGCACTGGCCACCACGGCCCGAATAACCCTCGGAGTAGTCATTGGAGCGCATGTCGGCCCACTCACTGAGCGTGGCCTTGCCCAGAAGGACCGCACCCGCCTCGCGCAGGCGATGCACGACGTGAGAATCGCGAGGGACAACGGAGCCGACGAGAGCCCAGCTACCCGCGGTGGTCTCCATCTTGTCCTTACTGGCGATGTTGTCCTTGACCAGGAAGGGAATACCGTGCAGGGGACCGCGGACGGTACCCTGCTTGCGTTCGGCATCCAACGCCTCGGCAATAGCCATAGCGTCGGGGTTGAACTGCAGCACGGCACTGACACACTGAATGAGCTAAACACATCTTTGTAAAAAAGGATAGGGGGGGATTATTTACTTGGTGTAGGGCTGGACCTGGTAGATGCGCTCGAGGTAGCACTGCAGCAGCTGGGAGCCGGTGAAGCGACCAGCCTTCAGCTGAGCCTGGATGTCATCGATGCTGGCCTCCTCGAGGGTGAAGCCATGGCAGTCCCGCATGGGGAAGAGATCGGAGCCATTGACACCCAACTTAGGGAAATCATAAGGGAAAGGTTGGGTATCAATCTGCTGGGCCACGAGGGAGTCGTTGAGGGTGATGGCGTTGGCCACAGCGGCCAACCCGGTGGTGAGGAGCCAAGAGGCAAAGGAGGGCATGGCCGATCGTCGGTTTCTTTCTCAATTCCCTGCAGATCGCTGCCACGTGGAAAAAGAGATTCAGTAGGGAAGATGAGACAGGGGAGGGAAAAAAAAGCAAAGCAAGATGAGTTGTGGTTGGTTAAAAGGGTTGGCGCGAACAGGCACCAACGGCGACCTGCATCATGCAAGGGACTGACTGTAGGGACGGGACGGTTTCTGATCTAGTGCCGACAGGGGGGGCAAACTACTAGGTACAACTGGAATGCCACTATTGAATTGGGGGGATGGAGAAAGAGTCCGACTGGAGGAGGTGATTGGATCCTAGCCATAGATAGTAGATTTAATTGGTTGCGTAAAGGTGTCAAAATCTGGATGGTGTGGGGAGCAACCAGCAAAACAAAAAGGGAAAGTTCATCGGCAAAAGAGGGTGGGTGGACACGGACCGGCCGCCACAACCTTCCGTGACAGTTCTGACACACACACACACACACACACCTGTGACTTTGAATAGACACACACTGTCCTACTATTCCTAGGTAATGTTCACGAGAAAAATTTGAGAATCAAGGAAGGAGAGAGATCGAAATTTGATTGTCAATTGATTTCAGTAGAGTAATAAGCTTTTCAGGGCAAGACATGCCTAGACAGGCGACTGTGTCAGACGAGCAAGTGCCAAGGGTGGATCTTCAGATAGGCGAGCACCGACCCGCCCGGCCTGTCCCATCCGGTGCTCCCGATATATTGCTCCTTCCCTGTTACGCATGCATTTTTCTCTTAATTTTCCTATAGTAAAGTGCTGACAGGCTGTTTTGCTGCGGGTGCTGCATCGCTTTTCCCACGGGGTCCCTCTTCTTGCAGAAAAGTTGGATAGGAGTAGTAGTTCGGTCAATATTTTTCAGCTTCAACCCCCTGAGCTATATTTCTTATTATCATATGATTGCCATTAGGTAACGTGCGTTTTTTCTTCAATATCCTTAGCAATTGTTAGCAATTGACTTTGTTAGGCTTCCTCGGCCTAGAACCAGCCCAATCATCTTAAATTTATCCCCCGGCCGGAAACAGCTGGAAATACTAAGAGTAGTATAGTAGTTGTACCTAAATCATCGAGATCTCGCAACGGCCTTTGATCGGTACCGATGATCCGATCCAATTCCGCCCTGCCAATACTTTCTCTCTCTCTCTCTCTCTCTCTCTCTCGTCTCCAAAGTCTAATTCGGAAAAAGAATGAATTCGATTGTTATAGGTTGCAAGTAGTTTCTTGGTCTTGTCGTCATGCCCACACAAAATTTTTAATATGGAACACCAACTTCCCCCATAATTATCAATCACTTCCCCCCATGTTCCCCCCTTTTCCTGTCCAGGTTGAGAGACCTTATTGTCGGTCGTCTCTCTCCCATCTGCTGCCCCGGATGAGCCATCACTACCATGCATGAGATCCCCGCCGACATCCAAACTGCTGAGGCGGAGGGTCGCATCCCGGATGGTATCACCGCCGACTATCTGGCCCAGTCGCGCGATCGGCCCACCAAGATCGCCATTCTCTTCGTCGCCGCTCTGACCTTTGTGATCGTCGTCGCCCGTTGCTACGCTCGTCTCTTCCTCGTCAAGAAGTTCGGCTGGGACGATGCTTTGGCCGTCTTCACTCTGGTATGTTAATATCTGCCCCTATGCCCTAATTACCCCCGGCATCCATAGTAGATAGACGGGCTGACTCGGCACCGCATAGGCCATCTACATCCCCATTGTCGCCCTATGCATCATTCTGATCGACATGGGCAGTGGTCGACATATTGAATACATTCAATATGTCCTCACGCTGCCTCGCGTCAACGAGACCGAACGCTACGACTTTGTCATGCACATCCTCTACACCACCGCCTTGTTCGTCTGTCGCCTGTCCGGTCTGGCATTTTACCAGCGTCTAGCCTCGCGACACCCAAAGATCTCCTTGGCCATTAAGCTCTCCGCCGGGTTCTTGCTGGCCGCATTTCTCGCCCAGTTCTTCCTCCTGTTGTTCCACTGCCTGCCCGTCACGGGACTCTGGCCCTACGCCTGGCAGCCGCAGATCGACGATTACAACTGCATCACGTGGGGAGATGTCTATGTCACCAATTCAGCCCTGTCCCTGGTCTGCGACATCATGATGTTGGCCCTGCCCTCCATGTTAATCTACATGCTGCAAGTGTCGCCGAAGCGCAAACTGCAGCTGTCTTTGATCATGTTTCCCGGTGTTTTGTGAGTCCACATATTCTTCTGTGTGTTTTCTCTTATCTCTTTTACTAATAATGTACGACCCTCTGCTAGGGTTCTGGTCATTTCCTGCGTTCGCCTGTGGCTGGTCATCGTCGGCCAGTGGTCCTCCGACGGCAGTTGGGCCTACGACCCCATGCTGGCCATCGAAACCTCCGAAGTCGGCGGCACCCTGATCGCCCTCTCCATCCCCGCCATGAAATCCTTATTCGGGTCGTGGTTTTCGCATCTCAAGGCATACTCGTCGCGAGCGGGCGGAACGAGCGGCAAGCCCAGTGGCGGACAACGGGCATACGGACGCAGCTGGGAAACCGGCGTGAAACTCAGCAGTCTCGGGACCCGCACGGCCGCGGATGATGCATACAAGGTGAACATTGGCGTGGGAGGGAACCCCAGTCTGCCGAGCGAGGGAACGAAACATTCGCGGAACGATGGGTCGTCAGAGGATCTGCTGATGGACGTCAGATTCTCACCGGAAGAACGACAATTGGCCTTCAAGAACGGGATCCGCCTGACGGAGGAAGTGTCGATATCCTCGTCGCGGGTGTCGAGGTTACCGCATTTATCGCGGTAGGCAACCAGCCAAAAAAAAAAAAAAGAAAGAAAAAGCAAAAGCAATACTATAATAGATGTATTATTATCTTAATCAGTGTATGCCCGCGTACGGAGTAGTTAGTGTAGGTGGGGTCGCGCGGGGCCTTTTTCCCCCAGATCGACATGTCTAGGGTCCCATGATAGCCTTGGGAGAGGTAGATGGTGATGAGAACACGGAATACTGTCGTATTACCTGTAAGATGCTGGGTTTTATCTATTCCGTTGAGGCCTCGTTATTCTCAACAGTGATGATGATGGATCCAGGGATGGGAATGGAGAAGGGTCCTCCGACCGGTAATGCCCACCGCCTCAGGCAGTAATAATGACGCCTAAGGCAAAAAAAACTCTTGGGCAACGTCTACAGAGTATTGTTCTCCATTAGTATCACGTGATTTGTTAACAACTACTCCGTACAAAGTGATGTTTCAGGTCGGGGGTGTTTGGGGTCATTTCCATTTATTTGTCTGGCTTTATAATACGCTCATAATGATATTCTTGATTTATTTACCATCAGAGTAGCAATTATGTGGTTGAAGTGGCAATGAACGAACAATCTTGGGAAAATTACATTGTACGATCTTGAGGGCGGTATATATGTCCGCAAATACTACCGGTTAGCAACAATTATCCGGGATCAAGAAACTGATGACTACTACTTATTACTGTTATCCCAGGATCATGTATATACAGTACTAATAATAGATAAAATCATTACAATTTCAGTAATCATGGATTACACCAGTGACTAAGTGTGTATATATAGTTAAGGAACGTTCCACAAGCCTCGCTACGTACCCCTTTGGATTAACAATCTGCGGACTTACTTCCACGCAACATCTTCCTGGGTGGTCATGTTCATACACTATAAGTTCGGGAGACTATTAAGTGAGTTCAGGATTCAAAAAGAGTCCAGTAAGTTGGACATCCCTAGCAATTTCTTCCCAGGATTCTGGGAACAGCAGGGGCCACTACAAGTGACTTATCTAGAACGGTCATGGCTGCCTCTCGTAGCAATGTGCAGATAATGCCTCATTACACAGTGGCTGTTTATCTATCCAAGTAGTTGGTCTAGACTGCCTGGGATTGAGGGAAATGGCTCATTCAATGACAGCCACGCCAGGATGGAATGACCGACCTGACATGACATCTGCATATTTACACAGGCGATATGACCACTGTCGTGTAATGAAAGAATACTACTACTAGGTACCTACCTTTCTGCACTCTAAATATTACCCCCCACGATACCACCGTGCTGGTGACCCTGGATCACACGAATCAACATCCCGTGGTAAGTCATGAGGGCTTTTCCTGTCCTCCCTTTGTGATGAGGTGACAAGTAATACTTAGCTACATCATGTCCTCCCCCACGTCCTTGCTGGTGTCTGCAGGCATGCAGTCGTCTGAGGTGTTACCGTGATAGGTAAAAGAATCCCGACAGATGCAGCCAGCGACAGGGGACTGGAACGCGCTATCTCACTCGGTTCCTGCGGGCGATGCAAGTATCCGGGCGCCGATAGAGTGATGACACCCGAAAACAGGAACTGGTCATCTCCGCTGCAAGGGTCGATGGCGTCAAGGGTTATCCTGATTGCTACTGGGGTGGAAGGATCGATAGGGAAAGATCTGGAAAAGAGAGAGAAGTGAGAGAGAAAGGGAAACAAACAGAGCAAAAGGGACCCGCAATCACATGTCGAAGGATTTTGACCACAAAAGAAAACCGGGTTAGTGCGTCCCGCAAGAAGTGCCCCGTGCAGCCAATGGCAGTGTCTATAATAATATCGATTGTCTCGATCGGGACTAACCGCTCCCCGTCTCGAGCTGATGATGGAGGAATTCAGTTTGCTGGTGTGGAGTCAATCCCCGGTCGGTCGCCAAAAGAGAGGGGAAAGCTATTTCTGATTTCTGAGGGGGGGGGAGGGAAGAACCGGGAGGGTTCAGTTCCGTCAGGTACAGCTTATCCATGCACGCTGATGCAGCTTACCGCACACACACACACACAAAAGATGCACAGACAAAATTAAAATAAAAATGGTTATATTGAAAATGAAATCTCAGGAATGAGTTTAATTGTAACCACTCAGAATCCCAGGATACGAGGGCTAGCCGGGTACACATGCAGGCTGCCCGAGTCTCACGATTGGTGGGCAACCAGCGAGATTTCCCTCAATTTTCGTGCACCGTAGAACCAGGGAAATTCTCTCTGCTAGTATTCAAGGCATCACAATGAGATGGATATTGTCTTTCCGAACATCGGCCTATCGATTGATGTAATTGTCTGGAGTATTTCCAGTTTCTCTTATCGAGCAGCCAGAAAGAGCGAACGTTGAGACCCCCACTAAACCCCTTTGGGATGTCTGTAATTTGCATGTGATCGAGCCTCTGATGGTAGACTCTCACTTGCTACTTATCCTCCTCGAGCCCCCACTGTCTCGTCCACACTAATTCCTCAACAGCTGCCAGATATGGCTGGATTATTACGCTTCCTGGGAAGCTTTCCAATCTGCCGCCTTTCGTGTCCAGCGGCGGGTTGCTGTTTGCTTTGTTTCCTAGGCGAAGGCCATGGAAGCTGGCCGGTGAGTTAGTTGCCCAGTTCGTTCCCTATATCTTCCACCTGTCCCCTCAATCCTCCTCACCTTCTTCTTCTCTTTCCCAGCTCTCACCGCAGAATTGATTAATCTGACACCTCATTTCTTTCCTTTTGTCTCTTAAGATCTGCCCTCGCGACTTAAAATACCACCCCCCACCCCCTCCTTAGTCCTCCTTAATTATCTGCCGTCGACCGGTGGTCGCACTTTTCCTCGCCCTCGTATACACTCTCTTCCCCTCCTCCGCCGTCTTCCACCCCACGCGACCCCCACATCTATACACAATGACCATCATTGATGTCACCAAAGACCTATCGGCCCTGTTCTCCAAGCAGGTGCAGGCCACTCCCGATGCGCTGGCGCTGGAAGATGACAAGACCACATATACCTACGCCGAATTAGACCGGGCGGTCGATGCCCTGACTCGGCGGCTGCATCACTACCGGGTCGGACGGGACACTCTCGTGGGAGTTTTGCTCCCACGCAGCAGTGACTATGTCATTGCCTGTCTGGCTGCTCTCCGCGCCGGTGGAGCCTTTCTGGTGCTCGAGCTGGCCTACCCACCCGAGCTGCTGGACGATGTGATCCGCGACGGGAACCCCGCCGTCATCATCACCTGCAGGGCCGAAGTCGGCAAGATCAAGGCCGATGTCCCCCTCATCTCCTTGGATGAACCAGCCACGGAGACGAACGGGGTGTCCGATTTGCCTCCCCCGCCCGCAGATGACGATCTGGGTCGTCTGGCCTTCGTTTCCTATTCGTCCGGAACTACGGGCAAGCCCAAGGGAATTGCCAACCCCCACAGAGCCCCGGTTCTCTCCTATAACCTACGATTTGGCGTGCAGGATCTGACCCCCAACGATCGGGTCGCTTGTAATGTCTTCTTCATCTGGGAGATTTTGCGTCCCTTGTTGCGGGGAGCGGCCGTCGTTGCGGTGCCGGACGACATCAGCTACGACCCCGCCGCCCTCGTGGACCTCCTCGCGGCCAAACGCATCACAGAAACCCTCATGACCCCTACTCTCCTCGCTACCGTCCTCGCCCGTCATCCACACATCGGCTCGCGCCTGCCGCATCTCCGCACACTGTGGTTCAATGGTGAGGTGGTGACCACCGATCTCGCCCGTCGCGCCAGTCAAGCCCTGCCCAACACCCGCCTCCTCAATTGCTACAGTGCCTGTGAAACACACGAGATCGCCTGCGGGGATATTCGGGAGATGCTCGACGAGAAAGCGCTGTACTGTCCGGTTGGGCCCCCGATTGACCCCAAGAACACCCACATTCTGGACGATAACCGGCAACCGGTGGAGAACGGGGTGAGCGGGGAGCTCTATGTGGCTGGTCCACTTTTGGCTCGCGGGTACCTCAACCTTCCCGAAACCACCGCCAAAGCGTTCACAGAGAACCCCTTCGATGCAACTCCAGGGTCCCGTCTGTACCGGACGGGCGATCTCGCGCGCCGGCTGCCTTCGGGTCTTCTCGAAATCACCGGTCGCGTGGGATCCATGATCAAGCTGCGCGGCTACTCGGTCGTGCCCGCCAAGGTGGAGTATGAGATCACCAAGAATCTCGCAATTCGCCATTGTGCCGTGGTGGCCCATGGCGAGGGTCTGGAGCGACAGTTAGTGGCATACATTGTCCGCGACAAGGACCACGCCACCGACCGCCCCGTGGTGGAAATCAATGAGGCGGGCAATAGCCCGGGCGCGCGTCGCATCCTCACCCAGGTTCTGGCACACTACATGATTCCGTCTCTCTGGGTGGAGCTGGAGGCGCTTCCCACACACGATGTAACGGGCAAGGTCGATCTCAAACGCCTGCCTCCCCCGCGCACGGCCGACCACGTCAACGGGAATGGAAAGCCCGTGGAGAAGGACCCGATCGGTATTGACCAAGTGGCGGCCATTTGGGCGGTCGCCCTCAAAACCGCGCGCAATCTGTTGAAGCCCAGTGATGATTTCTTCGATTTGGGTGGACACTCCCTGTCGTTGGCGGACCTCTCCTCGCGCATGTCCCGACACTTTGGCTTCCGCGTTCCGATCGCCCGGCTGGCGGAAAACGCCACCCTGGCGGGCCATCTCCAGACCGTTCGTGACATTCGCGACGGCCATACGGCTGCGGTCCAAGCCGATCTCCCCGCGGTCCTCCGGGCTGACGCCACTCTCGACGATGATATCCGACCGTCCAACGTGGCCATCCGCTCGGTCACGGACGCAGACACGGTGCTCCTGACGGGAGTGACGGGATTTCTTGGCGCCTTCCTCCTGCACGATCTGCTCGAGAGCACCTCCGCGCATATTATCTGCTTGGTCCGATTTACGGACCCGGCTGATGATGACCAGCCTGGTGGTGTGGCCAGAATCCGCCGAAACCTCTTAGACCTGGGACTGTGGCGGGACTCCATCATGGAGCGCGTTGAGATCCTGCCCGGAAACCTGTCGCGGACCCGCTTCGGCCTCTCCCCAGAAGCCTTCGACGAGCTTGCCGCCCGCGTGCAGGTCATCGTTCATGCTGCTGCCACCGTCAACTTGGTCTACCCTTATGCGGCTCTTCGCGGGCCCAATGTCGGCGGTACGCGAGAAGTCCTCCGCTTGGCGTGCAAGGGTGGTGCGACCGTACAATATGTCTCCACCAATGGCGTGCTCCCGCCGTCCGGAGAGAAGGGCTGGTCCGAGGACGCCATGCTCCCGGTGGACGACGTCCCCGACAAGCTGTTGGATGGATACGGTCAAACCAAGTGGGTGGCCGAGCAGCTGGTTTTTGAAGCGGGTCGTCGCGGACTGCCCGTGAAGATTCACCGTGCCGGAACCATCAGCGGCCATAGCCAGACGGGTGCCGCTAATGCCTGGGATCTGTTGTCGGCCTTGTTCGTGGAGTCGATTAAGCTCGGCTACGCGCCTGAAGTGGAAGGCTGGCGAGCGGAAATGACGCCCGTGGACTTTGTCAGCAAGGCTATTGTGCATCTCGCCAGTCAAACGCACGCTGAGCAAACCGTGTTCCACCTCGGCGATCCGAACCCGGTCGATACACGGGCGGTCTTTGCCTCTCTGAATGAGCTCGGCTACCCGACCAAATCCCTGGCCTGGGATGACTGGGTATCCCTGTGGAATGAGAAGCGCAGTGCGGTCAAGGGTGGAGACGGTGGTTTCACCGTCGATATTCTCCGCAGTGGCATGCCCACGGTGGACTTCCTCCGGGGCATTGTCGTGCTGGACAATGCGGCCACCCGTCCTTTCCGGGCGGTCGTGGAACGGCCCAAGGTCGACCGGGCTCTGCTGGAGACCTACACGCGGCACTGGTTCGCTCGAGGCTGGCTGCCGCGGCCACCGCTTCGCCAGCAAGGTCTCAACGGGGCCGCGAAGCCGGCCATCAAGGGCCCGCTTAGCGGAAAGGTCGCCGTCGTAACGGGTGCCTCTTCTGGCATTGGAGCTGCAGTTGCGGCCGCTCTGGGTCGAGAGGGTTGCCATGTGGCTCTCGCCGCTCGGCGTCTCGACGCACTTGAATCACTCAAGGGCCGCATCACGGCCCACGGTGGCAAGGTCATTGCCCGGAAGACCGACGTCACGAGCAAGGAGCAGGTGGACGCCCTTTTCCAAGCGGCCAACGACGAACTTGGCCCTGTGGACATTATCGTCTCGTGTGCCGGAGTGATGTACTTTACTATGATGGCCAATGTGCAGACGGAAGAGTGGGAGCGTACGGTCGACGTCAACTGCAAGGGCCTCCTCCACTGTCTGTCGGCTAGTGTACCCGGCATGCTCTCGCGTGGCGGTGGTCACATTGTCGCGATCTCCTCCGATGCTGGACGCAAGGTATTCCCCGGCCTGGGTGTCTACTCGGCCAGTAAGTTCTTCGTTGAGGCGACGCTGCAGTCGCTCCGCTTGGAGACGGCAGGTATGGGTCTGCGTGTGACCAGTGTACAGCCTGGTAACACGGCGACGGACCTTTTGGGCATGTCCACGGATGCCGAGGCCGTCAAGAAATACGGCGAACCGTCCGGAGCCCAGATCCTTGAGCCGGACAATGTGGCGGATTCCATTATATACGCGCTGCGTCAGCCGGCCCATGTCTCTGTCAATGAAGTGCTGATCGAGCCGCGGGACGAGCCGATCTAGATGGAGTGAGGATTGATAGTTCTAAGAAGGTGCCTTTCATCAGCTCCTGTTGACGGATTTAGATTTCTGTTATTTTCCATAGACATAGACACTGTCCCCTATGGACATCGCTATAATCTGCACGAATGAAATGATTTTCCGGTATAATTTATCGACTACTTCTATGTAAGATAGAACATCTTAACCATAAGACATGTAGCAGTTGAGTATGAAAGGCTCAGTTTCGCTGGCCGCACATGGATCCATGTCAGTGGCTGAGTTGAGTCACATGGATCCATGTCAGTGGCTGAGTTGAGTAGCTGCGTGGCAGGTCCTACTTAGCTATCCACTAGGACCGGACCAAGTTCATACCCTGCTTTCTATTGCTATTCTAGGGGATGGCACGTATCTTTCTACTGGCAGCGGGGTATAATATGTTCGAACAGGCAATAAATAAGCAAACATTACTATCATCGTACTACCCTGACATTCGGCTCCCGATCTCACTACCAATCCAAGTCACACACACGCCACAAGTTTCTGAGATAAGGACACGGCAAGTTGACATCCATAGATGTCTGGTTCGTCAGATCCTGCACCAGCTCGAAGCCACTACCCTTTCGCACTACTTCGAAGTTATCTTCCACGAAATCAGCCACGTATAGGCTGGATCGTATATATAACCCGACCGGATCAAACTCGTACTGGTTGTATCAAAGGACTATGCATATGCATATCCGTCAGACATCAATGAGTGTACCTTTCTCATCGAATTGTAGCATCAGGCCAACAGTACCCTAGCTGTGCTACTTAAGAGTACACCCCTTCATCAAGCGACTCTCCTCGGAACAGGTCACTGTACATACATTTGTAACATGCCTGAGATGCACCGTGTTTACAGCATGAACAAAGCTTCCTCAAAAACACCCACTAAAAGTCCCGCGGCCGCTCATTCTCCTTCAGCTCCGGACAAAGAGAATAGATAGGATCCATCTGTTCCACATAACCACAAGCCGGCTCACTCATGGCATAACCCATGAACTCCAAAGTCTCGCGGTCATACCTGCGCGCGACATCCGCCGGCACCGCCAGGAACTGGTTCTCTTCCTGGCGCAGGTAACCTCGAACGACGAACGTAGCGAACATCAGCCGGTACTCGTCTTCGGTGATGTTTGAGCCCCCTCCATGGTATGCCGATGCTAGCATAATGAAGCCATCGCCCTTCTCCATATCGGCGAAGATGCATTGCTCGACCTTCGGAGGCGTAGTCCTATCTGTTCCCCTGCTTGGCTGTCAGACCTGACTCTAGAAATCGGTTCTTAAGAGTAAGTTCACCTACCAAAGATGGCTACGAGGGATAAACTGCGTCCCTCCATTCTCCCGCGTGACGCGACACCCAGCTACAAAGAGGCCGACGGCAGACTCGCGCTCCATGTCTCGCACATCATCCCATTGACCAATCTCAGTATGATAACGATGGTTGATGTAATCATCACGATGCAAGGGCTGCGCCTTGGCTCCAGGGCCGATTCGCATCGCTGTGCAGGAGTGCACGTACGGCTTAGAGACAGACATCTTCTTCTCGTTTCCCCACCAGTACCATCGTCTGGAGGTTAGGAAATGGTTGCATACCTGGTGAAAGAGAGGATTCATGACTTGTGTCTTGGTGTAGGTCGGGCTATGCGCGATCAAGGACGGGGCGCGTTGGGTTTGTGCTGATCGATGAGCTGTGATTGTCCGAAGCAAAAGAGCAAAGAGTCGACTCACCCGGGAAGAAGGAACCATTCCATTCTACATCTGCATCTAGACGGGGGTTGGCTTCTTGGGAGGCTTGGTCTATATCTTCTTCCGAGATGAGGCCCTTGATGAATACACCTCCGTCTCGTTTGAGTAAGTAGATGATATCATCCGATGGGGTATCCTTGGACACTATTTGGACTTCGTCGCTGTATTTGCTGGGATCAAATGGCATGTTGAGTGTGCTGAGTGGTGAATAGAGATCAGATTTAGATTTACTTTGGCAATCATCCAGCATATATAGTCATACTTGAACTTTATGTATCTATGAAGAACGTCGGAAGCGGAGTGGAACCCCGCCCGGCGGTGGGAATTACCTAATAGGGAAGTATAGCCAGCCGGCCCCGTCATGGACTCATATGGAGCAGCAATTCGCCACATCGCATTCTAGCTAGAGAAAAAGGTTGGTGGGCCGAGGATCGATTAATACGTAGTTTAAGAGAAGGAGAGACGGTGGATTTACATTAGTCGAATATGTATGATGGGTATAAACATGCTAATACAATCAGTATCCCCCAGATGCCTCCGCCATCGGCTTAAACTCCACCTCGACAGGCTCATTCCCAATCCCACGTCTCCTGGCATCCTCCAAAATCGCGACAGTAGCCGTGGCCCCAATGCGAGTAACACCCAAACTCATAACATGTAGCAGATCATCCAATGTACGAACTCCTCCCGCAGCTTTAATCTGCACCTTCTCGCCCGACTTCTCCCTCATCAACTTGAGAGCCTGCACAGTCGCACCCTTGTAATTGTATGCACCATCCGGCTGCTTCACGAATCCATATCCGGTCGATGTCTTGACAAAGGCAACTCCAATCTGGGTACAGATCTCACAGAGACGAGCAATATGCTCAGGTCGTAAGTAATCATTCTCGAAGATGACCTTCAAAACAGCTCCATTGGCAACCACAGCCTCGTTGATCTGGCGAACCTCCTCCGCCACATAGTCCCAATCCTCCCCGAGGACCTTGCCGACATTGACCACCATGTCTATCTCGGCTCCGCCAGCCTTAGCTGCCGCAGCGGCTTCAAGGACCTTGATCTCTGTGGTGCTGTTGCCGTGGGGGAATCCGATGACCGGACAGACCAGAACGTCTGATCCAGCGAGTTCTTTCCTGGCTAAGGGGATGGCGTAGGGTTTGACGCAGGCAGTTGCGACGTGATTGTCGCGGGCAATTTTGAGGCCTGCTATGATGTCGGCGTCAGTCATAGTGGGGTGAAGGAGCGAGTGGTCGATCATCTTTGCCAGCTGGGGCAGGGTCACTGTGATTTTGTGTGTCATGATGGAATGTTTTTGATGAGATTGTGTTTATTTGTTGTGGAGTATGTATGTCCGGGGACGCCTCGTTCTTATACCTGGACCCCGCAGATGTATCCGGCGGAAAGCCTTCCCAATTAGGTGATTTGTCCCACCGGAGCGATCTGAAGGGTACATCATTTACGTCGCAAACTGCTCTTTCTCAGGGTGTATAGCTACCGCCATTGTGTGGACCTGTATGCTCCCCGTAGAAAGGTGCACCTTCAATGCCCCACATCCAACTCTGCTCCAGGATCGGAAAGCCCTCCGCGGTGGGCCAAAATGACAGGCTTTCTGGGCTGCCATCGTGGCCTACCTGGGCTCGGGGGCCATAGTTTGACAGAGCTATAGACAGCATTAGAATTGATTGATAAAAGCGTTAGAGAGCAATACCTTGATCAAAGTCTTGAAGGGCAGCCGCGAGAGCAGGATCATGCATGTATTGGGCGGATCCATCTCCAGCTGGGAGATTCGGAGCAATGGAGCCTACGAGTGCCGTGGACACCCCAAAGGGATCAATGGCATTATTTCGAGCTGCTGGTCCATCAGAGGCTTGGCCCGAAATTCTCTGTCTCGATGAAGAATTCGTCATTGTCGGCTCATTTGAACGTGCAGTGGTTGCAGAAGTAGACAATTCCATCATTACACTGAGTTCTTTTTCCATGATCAATTTCACCAGGCGCTGAAGGATAGTCAATCCCTGCTGCGCTGCAACTGAGTGTGTTCGGAGCTTGTCCTGGATGCCGATCAATTTGCGGAGTCCGGACTTGGTCTCGGTAGAGTGTGGACCTAGAGGATCCATGCTGCTGAGGATACCAAGGGTCACGCCTGCTGTGAATGTATGAATGCTAACAAATGAAGCCGCATATGTTTCCGAAACCACTTCTAATAACGGGCTTGACTGAATCTCCGACATGCTGAGCGCCGCATCACGACAAGCGGTCAAAGAGGCACCAAAGGGGTCAACCGAATATGCAGCATCCCCATTATACTTGCTGGTTCGTTCTCCAGCGGCCAGCGTGTAGGAAAGAAGTGGACGGTGCGTGAGAATGCGTGCGTTCTGATACGCAAGCCACAGAGCGAGAGCTTGGAGTTGATAAATGTGATTCTCGAAGCGAGGCCCCGAGGCCCCAATATCGCGATCGACTTCTTCGGCAGAGGCGTAATGAGATTGGTGAGCGACCCGGCGCCACTGGAGTGGGAGAGGAATCTCTGCTTCCCAATGACGGAGACGACTGTCGTAGTCGGCGACCTTTCGAACGATTCTTTGGATATCCAGGGAATCTGTGCGAGATCGGCTAGCTGCATGCGAGCGAACGCGATACAGATCATCCAAGGCTCCCTTGGAGATGGTAGATAGTTTGGTTATGAAGTACTTGTAGGAAAGTAGCGTTGGACCCGACGTCAGAGGTTCATCGAATGAACCCGGAGACTGCATAGTTTGAAGTTTGGCTGATGGATCTAACGGTTCCACGTCGCAGTCGTCGTCTCGGATACTGTGTGGATACCCATATGCCACGGCAGAGAAGGTTTCAATCTCATACACTGCCCACCAGCATCTTTTGCGAGTTTCATTACGAGTTCGGAAATTAGTCGATTGAACCGAGTTCTGTCGGCGGTGTAATTGTAGAGCTTGCGCGATACGAAGCCCACATCCGCATACCGGCCATGCCAGTCGCGGAGCACCATGGTATAAATAATACGTACCGAGTAGAATGCAGGTTTGGACTGCTTCTAAAGAGCCTAAAGACATGATGTCAAGAAGCCCCGATCTCACAACAGAGAGAATGCGATCCCTAAGGGCAATTTCAACCCCATATCTCAAGAGAATCTCTCGTCGATAGGGCCCGGCGTACTGCAGCCCGATGGCAATTACAATCAGGAAGGTGCTGAGAAAGCCGAGGTGATGGTGGGAGTATGTTGAAGGCCTCTCAGTAGAGTCGCTATACAGTTTGGGCCACCGCTGACGAAACTCGTCTTGATAGAAGACCAACATGAACCAGTGCGCTCGATCGAAATATGTATCTACGAGAAGACTGGCCGCGTCAAAGCTGGGTAGTAGGGATGCCAAGTCCCCCGTAACGGGAGAGGACAGGTCGCAGGGCGCGAGTGCAGTTGAAGAGGAATGCTCATATGTGTCAAACTCAACGCTTGGTGAAGCAGATCTAGGCTCTTGCAAGGGGGCTCCCGGGAGTGCGTCCGTTGCAGGTGGCCCCGGTGCGGCCACATTGTGAAGGTTGAATGCCTAATCGAATAGTGGTTAGAGTCGCCCATAGTGCGAGTCATTACGGGAGCCTCACTCCGCCTAGAAGGGATATAGTCGAGCTTGATATCCAATCATGATCTTTTCGGTGCGATGGTGTCCCTGGCGTTGCAGTCTCGACGGGACGTTGGCCAGAACCGATGGCATGGGGTGAACTCGCATGGCGTCTCGGGACACTTGTATTTGGTGTCTGGACCGTTGGTGACGCGGCCGTATCCTGCGTATGCCGGTAGGGTCGCCAGCGGGTCGCCGAACCGGGAAGACAGCGGACCCCGGCGCGGGTGCAGAGGGTACAAGGCCGTTGGATGTCGCACTGACCAAGTGTGAGCAGATACGTCGAATGTTCCAGAGCTTACTCGTCTCTACGAACCTTTAGCTTCTGACGTCGACAGCGCTGACATGCGCTGGGGACTTTGGTGGCGGGACTGGCCCTCAAACCAGGGCTATCCTCCATGCTGGAGGGATGCAGAATACTTAGAAGATGATGAAGATTGAAGCAGCAAAGAAAAGTGGAAGAGTTGCCGCGTGGGGCAGTTTTCTCCACCGGAAGAGCCTTCCAAATGAGGCAATAACTGGGTCCGTGCACATGGCTCATCTCGGTATACTGGTGATCTGTCTATATCCCCTTTCATGAGTGTCTTAAAGGCTAGATACAAGGGACTCGATGTCACAATATATATCTTTTTGAAATGAAATGTCCTGCTGAAGCTATCATCACAACGCCCCAGCGTGGCGTGCTACCTGTCACAATGCATACCACTATTGAATCTTTCCGACATATAGAGGAACATGATCGAGTAGTTGCAGAATCCGATAGCGAGTGGAATGAATGGAACTCGTGAGCGGCTAGAAGTCTGACCCATTGTTCATTACATGGTTCAGCGCTTCGATGATGGCTCCCCGCGAGTCGTTGGGACTGTTGCTGCTATAGAACTCCAGCGCTTCTTGGTAAAGGTCCGGGTGCCCATCGTAATACCCTCGAGCATCCTCCATTATCTGCTCATATACAGTGATGTTCCATTCACGGTACGACCCTTCATCAGTGCAGTCCCACAACGTCAACATGCCGTTCTTGGTGTCCCCATGGATGTTGTATCGGGCATAGATGGCATCTCCGTATCGCTGCTCTGCAATGGCGGTGCAGTACTCGGTGGCCCATGGTTCCACCAAGTTCCAGGCAGTTCGATTGAGCACCTCCGCAACGGGCAAATCGAGGAACAGCTGCTCGGGAACGAGACTTTGTCCGCCAGCTGCTGCTGTGATTAAGATCGTTGTAATTAGAGAGAAGATTTGGTGGAATTGCATGTCAGTTGCAGTGCGAAGGGAGCGAATTAACTTGATTTGCATTCTGAGGTCGGTCTAAAGATTCAACTTTGCGACCGCGGAATTTAAGCCAAGCCAACTTTAGGCTGCCACTGGCAGTTGCCTAATCTTCTGAATTCGACTCATCGCCATAACACTTTCATCCAGCAGGTCAATGTGATCATCTAACACTCGGGTTCATTCATGGAAGAATAATTCCCAGTTCCATAAGTGAAGTGACGCGTGATATACTCTCTCGCTTTCCTGGTCCCTCGCCAAGATGGCCAGATGCGCTGAATCGGAAAGCGAATGTTTCTGATCGGTGGTCGCGCTAGTCCAGACACTCGATAGATCCCTTGGCTGGCATTTGCGACCCTGAAATTATGCTCACATACACGAGGTCCAAGAGTTGGATTAAATAGCCCGACCGTGCCCTAGACACGGCCACATACCAACGGCGAGCGGAGAAGAAACACAACATTCCTCACGCTCTACTTAATGGCTCGTGTCTTCCCATAATGGCGTGCAGAGTAGCTGTTCCCTGACATCTTCCAAAAATACACAGAATTTATCCTTATCGACCAGTCATGCGCGTGGTTGCTATTGTCACCGGGCTCGTCTCCCTTGGTGTCCTGACAGCCGCCCAGGCTGTCCGGCGCGGAGGCCCCGATGAATTCACTGCCCTCGGCTGCCCCGACACCACCAAGCCGGAGGCCTCCCAGGCCAACAGCTGGCCGCCTGGGACGACTTCACCAATCTGCTCTATACCGAGAAGCACCTCACAGACGCCTTCACGAAATATGTCGCGACCGGTTACATCAATCATTCGCCTCTGGTGACTGGGAATGGCATCGACACTACTCTGGGCGAGTTGTCCGCTATTGTCCCGAATGTGGACTCTCAGTTACAGCGTGCGTTTGTCGGATGGGATAAGGACGGCACTGCATATGGAACTGCTCATACCAAAGTCATTGGTAATGCGACCATGGGGATCCCCAATTCGGCCCTGGTGGACATGATCCGCATGGTGGGGACGTGCTTGGTGGAACATTATGACGTGCAGCAAGCCGTGGATGGCACTGCCCCGAATCCCATCGCTTTCTTCTAATGGCCTGAACTACATGCATCGCGTCGGTGAAACCATTGAGATTACGAGACCAGACTGCAATTACAAGTTTCTGTACGATTATAGTCAGGGTGACACATGTGAAAGAGAGCTATTCGGAAAGTGGGAAGAATGTCATGTATCATAGGATTTTCTCCTCCTAATATGTATTCCGACATCGTATATGCTTTGAGATGTATAGCTGCGTATAACAATTCAGGGAGGTCTAGGGTTCAACAAATGGCTGTGCTGAATGATATCAGTTCGGATATCCTATCCGAAACCCGAGCGCATTAACAACCACCTTGCTTCCCAACTTCGGTGAGCCGAGATCAGGTTGTGCTGTGCGGGGCAGCTGTGCTTATCAACCAACGTCTCTCATACAATCCGCTCTTCACATGAACACAGACAGTTAGGCAGAAGTGGAGCTTCAGGATGGGAAAGGATCTCCTATCCATCCACTCCAAATACCCCGCGCGGGGTTGTTTAGTCGCAATAAACCCTCGGCTTGTCTCATTCCCGAGCCATATATCCGTGGTTCTCTCTTTCCAGTCAGATCCCTCCTCATAACCTCAGCACTTATAACTGCCTACAGAAAAACACTATGGCAGTCGAACAGTGGGAGACAATTGTGCAGCAGAAGCAGGCGGACGCAGCCGCGAAGATTCCCCAGGCATGGCGGCTACCGGCTGAATTTACGGAGAATGTGTCCGAAACAACCCCGACCAATGTGCTCGATGTGCCTCGCAAATGTGGCTTGTTGTCTGCGAAACAATTGGAAATTACTGAAAACTATGACGCCACGGCCTTGCTCGAGCAGATTCACTCTGGAAAGTATACCGCCGTTGAAGTCGCCGAGGCGTTTTGCCTTCGAGCGGCCATCGCACAGCAAGTGGTAGGTCAAACATTTCGATAGTTGATCGTGATGATATACTTACGGTCGGATATAGACGCGCTGTCTAACAGAGACCTTTTTTGATCTTGCTTTGGAGCGAGCAAAGGAGTTGGACGAGTACTTCCAGTCCACAGGCAAGGTCCGCGGACCGCTGCATGGGTTGCCCGTTAGTCTTAAGGTAGATCAACTGTCGCCAGAACAATAACGTGTTGAAGATTGACAGTGCCAGGACTGCTTCAACGTTGCAGGTGTTCCAAGCACCATCGGCTTCACTGCCTTCATTGCACACGGTCCTGTCCAGAACAATTCTTCCGTCGTCCAGATTCTTCTGGACTTGGGCGCAGTGCTCTATGTGAAGACCAATATTCCCCAGACAATGATGGTATAACTGCCTTCATCGCTAGTCTCACCAAATACTGACAGTATTCAGGCTGCCGACTCCCACAACTACGTCTTCGGTCGCACTCTCAATCCCAACCGAACCAGCCTCAGCGCCGGCGGATCATCAGGTGGTGAAGGTGCTCTAATCGCCATGCGCGGATCAATTCTGGGCGTGGGCACCGACATTGCTGGCTCCATCCGCATCCCGGCAATTTTCGACGGGACCTTCGCCCTACGCCCATCCATCCACCGCATTCCCTACGGAGGCCAGACAGGCTCCGGCCGAAAAGGTCTCGCGGGCATCCGGCCCTGCGCCGGCCCACTAGCGACCTCAGTGCGCGACCTCGGTCTATTCATGAAACTAGTCGTGGATGCCGACCCCTGGCGATACGACTCCTCGACCATATTCAGCACCTGGCGTACCGCTCCCCCGAAAGAAACCCTCCGACTCGGCTTCATCCTCGAAGACCCCCACTTCCCCGTGCACCCTCCCATTCTCAACACCCTAACCCGCGCAGTCGACGCCCTGAAAGCCGCCGGCCACGAAGTCATCAACCTAACCACCCCTTCCCTCAAAGATGCCCTCCTTCTCGGCTTCCGAACCTTCGCTATGGACCCGGCACGAACCGCCTTCAGCCACATCACTAAGAGCGGCGAGCCACGCATCCCTGCTCTGACAATTACCGACCTACCGAGTGCTGATTTGCCATATGAATGGGCCCCACATACGCTGGAATCTCTCTATGATTTGAACGTGCAGCGGGAGACAATCTGCGAGCAGTTCCGACAGCTGATTGTCCAGAACAAGATCGACGCGATCATTATGCCGGGATATCAGGGCACCGCGGTGGCACATGATGCAGTGGGATGGGTGCCATATACTGTTTTGGCCAATGTTTTGGATGTATGGAAATTCATTCCCAGATGATCTTGACTCAGCTGACAACTACAGTATCCGGCTACGATTATTCCGTACAGAAAGGCTAACAAGGCTGATGACGCCAAGTATGTCAGGGACGTGACATACCGACCTCCGTGTAAGTTCTTCCCTATACAACCATTTAGACCGTTCTAACGCTTCGCAGATGTTGCAGACGATGTCGAAGGCGCGCCATGCTGTGTGCAGCTCATGGGCAGAACGATGCACGAGGAGGAGCTCTTGCGGGATACTGCGACCATTGCCAATGTTTTGGGGAAATAAAGTGATCAACTAGGCAAGGGCTATAGCCCACCTAGAACTTGACAATCCAAATTACATTACTTTTAATAATAACTTGTAATTGTGTACATTCTTCATTCGGTAATACTTCATCATGCTAGCTAGGTAGAATTCATAATACATATAACACATCACATCGAATCTAGTACAGGGGCAGCTTGTACGCATCAAAATCATAAACCCATGTCTTGTAGGACTCCTCATCAAACACACAGTCCATGACGGTGCCATTGTTCTTCCACAAGGGGCGTAAAGGCCACGCGCACAACTGCTGCTGCTCACCCTTCCGCTCACCTGCCAGTACGGTGGCATTCAAGCGGGTTGGGAAGACGCCTCCCTCGACCCACTGGATCAGCGTCTCGAGGGTGGTCTGCGGGAAGGGTCCATTAGGCTGCGTGGTGCTCGACGCGCAGTGCGCTGCACCAGGGATCAAATACAATCTATTCCATTCATTCAAAGCCTGGGAGCTCTCGTTGAACGACATTCCTGGGTACATGATTTGGCGAACAGACTCGTGGTAGTGCACGGACGAACCGGTCGGGATACTGGGGTCGGACTCGCCATGCACATGGATAATCTTTCCTCCGGCTGATTGGAAGGGTGTCAAGTCGGGCCAGGTGGTCTGGAGGCTGTCCTCGTAGCGCTGCCATCCGAGCTCCATCCACTCCTTCAGGGTATCGTACGTGACGTTATCCAGGCTGGAGAGGTTGTCTGCATCGCGCAGTTCCAGGAAGCGGGCCACCCACTCACCGCCGAGGGTGGTGATATCCAACTCCCACTTTCCGGTGTCGTAGTTGTACTGGGTCTGGGCGTCGTCGAAGGTGGACGAGGGTTGGTACCAGATGTAAGCGCGGCGGCCGTCCAGGGTGCGGAGCCCGTCGAGCATCTTGCTGGCTGCGGCAGCTCCGATAGCAGAAACAGTACCGTTCTGTGCGGGGGTGGTGTTGGACATCGAAGTGCGCTTCTTAAGGACTGTAGTGGTGGTAGATGCCGGGCAGGAGTAAGGGGCGCCAACGGTCGAGTTGACATTGAAGTGCAACTTGCACAGGTCAGTACGAGCCACCACGCCATCAACACGGCCATCCAGGGCATCGCAGGCCGCAATGGTCAAGTTCACGATCTTTTCCAATTCACAGGTAGGAGGGTAGTAGCCCAAAGTATGCTCAACCACGTCAGGGTAGAGGTGGTTCACTTGCTGTTGGCCGTACCGGAATGCAGGGGCACCGATAACGGCTCCATCCCACTGGTCCGCATAGCGTTGCACCTGGCTCCAACCTTCGCGGCCACCCTCTGAGCAACCTTGGTAGTAGGCGTAGATCTTGGAGTCACCCAGACTGTAGAAGTTGCGGCTGAAGGCTTTTCCAATGATTGTAAGTTCATGATGAGCGAGGTAGCCAAAAGAATACAATGCCTCGTAGTTGATGGTACCGTTGGCTTCAAGAAAAACGGCATCAAATTCGGTATCAAATCCTCCAAAACCACCATCCGTGATACCCGCAGCAGCTCCATACATCACACCACCGGGAAGGGAGCTGGTGCCGGAGTTGATGGCGTAGCCTCCACCACCCGTGGACAGCCATCGGTTTTGAAAGTCCTCGGGAGCGGGCAACCAGAGCTCCAACAGCAGGGGAGTATCCAGACCCGGCCGGGTGTATGAGAGGGTCACGTTGCAGTAGCTGTAGGAAGCGGCAGGGAAGAAGTAGCTACCCGACGTGGAAGCATTGTAGACAGCACTGGCGGTGATGGATGAAGTGTCGATCTCGAGACCTTCAATTTCATCATTGCTGGGAAGGGACGACTTTGCATGGCTAGTGGTACAGACATCCGCCAGACTGGCTGCCTGGGACAGGACAATGGTCGTGGCCCCGGCTAGGACCCCGAGAGCAGCTCTCATGATGAGTGGGGTCCTTGTATGTTACAGAGAGGAGAGAAAGTGTAGGTTGATAAGTAAGTCTTAGAAGCCCGCCTGCTAGAAAGGAAGCAGCTGAGGTGATGCGGGCGATGCCACTACTTATAATGTTCTCAATGCCTGGTTCCGTGATCATCTCAGTTATCGTTCGGAAATTATTGTCTGGAGTAGAGGCCAAGGATCCAATCATCATCACGCCAGAGGTGCACGAGAAGGCCGATCCAGACTCATTTGGGCAAGTTGAGCTGCTGATCTCGCGTTTCGTGCTATGTATTGAACCAAGCTTCGACCGGGTGATTTACACTCACAGGAGTGACGCTGTGTGTCCCGTCCCTTACACGGTATTCAGGTTACTGGCGAATAAGATGTTCGGGTTGAATTGCGGAAGCCACATTCAATATCACACAGTTTCTTCAGGTTGGCCTAGAGAGGTGCTCATAACGTTTCCTACCACCAATAAAGTTGTTCATTTCTGGATGTTACTCCACTCGGATTGATGGTCAAGCCCCAACAGCTGCATGCCTTGACATCTTGAGCCAACCGCAACCAAAGTGGATGCTACCAAGAGCGCGGCAACAACCGGCATTGCGTGTATCCCTCGCCGGGGTGCGTACGAAGGGTTGCAATATAGGAGGATCGACAGAGCGACGGGAGAAGAGTTATCCCCACAAATCAAGGGTTTGGATTATGATCTTGGCAAACTTTCTCAGAGGTTGGCTACGAAGGCAGTCAGTGATGGTGTTGTTCTGCGGACTCCGACAGCGTGATAGAGTCTTGCAGGTAACCATTATGCTCTTGGAAAATTATTGCCAAAGTTATTGTAGAAGATCTGAGCAATTCACAGCCATGCAAACACGTAGTAGCCTTGCATGAGTCTACAGAAACGACCCCTGAGTGTCTGCAAGCCAAGAGGGTGTTGATATGGAGGAAGTCGGGGGTAACCGACTGGAATGGGGAATCCTCGCCGACCTCGGCTCCAGCTGCCCCGGCCGGTGTCCGGAGCCGGACCAATCCCGTGATTGCGGGTGGTTCCTCCGGCTTTCGCTCGCCGGTCTGGTGCCGACGTTCCCTTCGCAACACCACTCTCACTATCATGGCATCCAGCAACAAACCACACTTCTGACCACCGAGGTGCTCCCGTCCATCCCTTCCATCGGCCCGTCCCTAAATAATCTCCCATCGCATCCCGTCTAGGCTCGTATCGTGTTGTACGTTTCATCTATGCGACTTATCGCTCTTCCCCTGCTGAGCGTAGCAATCTCGCTCTATCCAGTTACGCATTGATTCTATCATCCTCCAGTCGGTGCCTTGAAGATGGTACCTGCTCCCTGACTGGCAGCCCCACTTCCAAGCTCGTTTGTTCTACCATGGTGGATCCGCGTGGTCTGACGGCGTGGAGTGATGCCTAAGAGCTAGTTCGTGACCCTCTTAGGAATTGAATTTGAACCTCATGACGACAGAGTTAGCCTTGAGGGTCCGACTCCCCCTCATAAGTGCAGGGGACGGGGATTCAGCACGGCGGGGGTCCCCTGCTTGGTATCGAAACGGGGTGTTTATCGGCTGAAAACTAGACTCTGATGTTGGTGAATCTTCACTTGCTGCGATAGGAGCAGTTACCATCAGCCAGACGTTGCTCTCTGGTCGCGTCTTCGCATTGCAAAATTCAGGCTCCGCTTGTCAGGCTGGAACTCCCCGGTCCCCGCATTTTCACCGTTGGGGTGATGCCTTATTCTCCGATGGGTTGCTGGATTTCGGGATAAATATATAACCACCCCGCCTGATATTATATTGCTGATGGAGTTGGAGTGCCAGTAGTAGTCCACAGTTTGAGCATAAATTAGTCCCTTAGTGACGTCAGTTAGATCTTACAACCAATCATTTTCTCGGTGCAACTATTTACTTATATACAAGGCGCTCGGAAATTCCCCGTTGCGAATACTAACATCGTCAACATCTCCCTAGTTTGCTCCGTTACGTAACCAATATGTCGGGTTGCATACTTGGAAGGTTGGAAGGCTTCACAGTTCTATAAAATCACTTTCTTCTATCGCCGTACCTATGAGCAAAAGCAAGTTTGATTGTGGCCACGAGTGAACGTGCAATCTGCCTCTACATTCACCGCGAAGATGTAGGTTCATATATGGCGCCGATCGCAGAGAAGCAGTCACAATGCACAAAGATTCCAGTAAACCTGGAATCAGCGGGTGTTCCAGAAATCTTTTCAATTCGTCGCTGCTCGGAGATGTCAGTTGCAATCTCAAGGTTGGCTGGTGTATCTCCCCAGTAACGATGCCGGTCATACTCGAAGGGCTCACGGTCGGGGTCTCTGAGGCTGAGACATCGAACCGTCTTCTTCTGTTTAACCTCAAACTGGATCTCCACTAATGCAGTGCCGGATATCTTGGTTGAGAAGCCGATGATAGCATCATCCTTGAAGAAATTAATACTTTGACGTGACATGCAGTCACGTATATCACCAACGGCAGCTTGATGGGTTGACGAATAGGTAAACTCCAGTCCACATAAATGTCTGTCGTATATATAGGCTGTTGCCTGGACTATCTTCTTTCGCCGGGCATAGCCTTCTTGACCCTCAAAGTAAAGCTTCCTTACCCGATCATATGGCGGAGAGGGAGTTGGTTCGAGTGTTCGAGGTCTCTGATTTCTGTATGGGGAGATGACTGCGCGGACCCGATCCGAATTCGCGCTAACTACCCATGAGATAGCCGTCAGCTCCTCGTCAGTGTCACTCAGATATTGAGACTGTATGGCTGCGCCGGAGTGAAATATTTGAGTAGCAAACGTCGCTCTGTTCACCCCTGTGTTGATCCATATAGCTGCAATGTTGCCTGTACTCGACTCAGGAGACTGGGAAACCCAAGCATCCAGGCCAACCCATACAGTAATCGATCGGATTTCGTCACCTGGAGACAGTCTAAGGGCTGCATTGCTCAGTGGACGTATCCACTGCCCAACAACGCTTGGAGTGGGGTGGTTATAATACTCAATTTTCAAACCAGTGATCCAATGTTTAGAGCGGAAATAGCCCCTATCACCTGTAGAGGCGGTGACTTTGCGAACTCCATTGAGTGATGCATAGGTTTGGTAGTATTTCATATCGTCCTTTTCGCCACTATCTTGGCGCAACATAAGATCATATTGTACCTGATTTTCTGGGACCCGATGGCATTCAGCGTTCAGATTGTGCGGAATGGCGGGAGGGGCATCGCATTTTTGAGAATAAATTCGAAGTTGATCGAAATACTTTCTGTATGCCTGTTTTCATTCAGCTACTATCTGGACGGATTGAGAGGGTTCTACTTACGGCTGGCTGAGCAACGAGTCCTGTGATGGTATGTCCCGTTGGCACACCTGGTATCATTCGGGCGGAGGCATTGAGATGATGGACGAGGGGGGCAAAAGTGGAAATTCTTCCATAGTTGGTCGAGACCTAGACCGTGGTCAGCATTGTGGAAAAATTCTGGAGACGATGTAAAACGGACCTCAAGCCCGACCAAGCGAACGGCTCGGTTGTGATAGCGGTTATCCCTCAGAATCCTTATTTGCGTGACACGCTCTCCTTTCGGGCCATTTATGGGAAGTGACATGACGTTTTCACCAACAACGCCACAACTCAAAACTTTGCCGTCAGAGTAGTGTGCAACCATCCCAACAAGCGGATGGCGGTAAAATCTCATATGGAACTCAAGACCTATCAACTTCTCGAGACCGCTACCCCCACGGAAGCCAAAGTCCAAATGCAACAGTGGATTGAAGGGTCCAGAGGGCCTGCATGGGAGCAAGGGGCTTATGATTGAACTCCCGTATAGTGGAACAGGTGGCATCCAGAGATGAGACGCCACACGTGAATAGCGCGTTACGGCCGCGGAAGAACGGGGTGGTCTCGAACCACGCTCACCGGGTTCGGCCATTTCGCCAAACCCAAGTGCAACAATTTTGAATCGATCCAGGCCTGCTAGTAGATAGTACGGCACCTTTCCACTTGGAACCAACAGTAGGCCGCGAGCTAATTTCTTGACGTTAGGCTGGCCAACCCAGGCAGACTCTCTCGAACCAGTGTATAGTATACGGATAGCCTTGAGCCCTTCCGGAGAGAACAGTACCTCGAAAGCCCTGATGCGTTTGTACCTGGGTATGTCAATCCATTTCTCGGTATCTGGGTTGGGGTATCCAATTGATTGACTGATTCCGCTTCCATCACTCGAGGGGAACAGTTTGATACCAGATATGAATTGATTTGAACCAAATTCGACAGTCGAGATACCAACCCGGAGTGGACGACACTCCCGCAGAGCCACAAACAACTGTGCCTTTCGATAAAGTAATTCACATTGATCTTGGACAGGATAATCTCCCTCGGGAGATGCTACCTGGCCAGAGAAAAAGGCCATGACTTTTGCATGGTGATTGCCTCTCCTTGAGATCGCTATATTCACTAAGACAGGAACATTGCGCTGAGATTTCACCAGAGAATAGCTGAAACCTTGCCCACCATTCTGTTTAGTTGGCTCTAATTCGACAAGAGATGCAATAGGCTCCAATAGCTCGCAAATTTCCCTTCTATGGGCTAGGGCTCGCGATGGGCCATATGAAAATGCCTTCATCGCGGAGTAGAGCCTGAACCAATTCCGTGGGGTACAGAGATTGGGGAAAATATAATAAAACTCCTGGCCAAGCATAAATCTACTCCGCCAGAAGGACGGAGGAAGCTGTTCATTATTTGCCAGCCAACCTAGATATCGGCATGTGAGTCTTAGTTTGAGGACATCGCGGATGTCTAGATACGTAAGGACCTCATATATTGTTTCCTCTGGAAGCATTCTGAGGATACCGGCCCCAGACTCCCTCCAATTTGCTTGTGCCCCGGTGTCATAACTTAAAGAATGCTCGCTGTCACTTTCCAGCGTCATATCCTCTGGCTGAGTGGTGTCCCGTCCATAATGCATTTCTGCATATACACCTTCCCTAACTGTTTCCAATACTTCCAATTTGGGAAATGCATTCGGGTCAGCGGTTTTATATATCCACCTACTATCGTGCGGACCGGGGGGTTTGGGAGCAGGACTGTTGTGCAGTTGGAAGAAGACTGACCTCACGATGGTTGCAACATCTATGAAGGCATCACCTAGGCGGAGCCTCTGTAGAAGAAAGTTCCAACATGAATCGTGAAATGCAAAACACCACCAATTTGTCGAAAAGTCGCGTATCGCCCATAGGTTAAGGGCATTGAAGTCGTCTACCTCGAAATAGGCTTTGTCCGGGTCGATCGATGCGTGAAGAATATTGTCGTGGCGTATCACGCCGACCCCAGTGACCGCGATTCTGTCCAAGTCACCGTCGACTGCATAAAGACCCCGGACTTCTGTGAACCAAGGACGAGTCCTCCAACGCCAAGGCCCTGGATGGTTTCGCTCCCAGTCCTGCTCGAGAAAGGTTTCACACAGGGGGCAGATCAGTTTGGGCGGCATGGTCTTCTTAATATTAGCGCGGTGAATGCCCCGAACAGATATACCAGAGGTCTAAGTGCAATTCGGAAAGACTTCAGCAGATGATGCAATTGAATGATCCCTGAGTTGAGCTATGGAGGGTCATTGAGGAAAAGAGAATGCAGGAGAAGGGGGCAGGAAGAGGGGAATTTAAGCTGAGTCGCATCAACCATAATCTCACTCTTTCAAAGGAAAAGTCCAATGACTTCGTTCAGATACGCCGGGGGAATACGTCACGGCCTCATCGCTACCTAGCCTTGTCGATTGGTGAAGCCCTACAAATATACGTGTAGTCGGAAGTTTCATGGCTATCTGATGCCTTAAGTGACCACACACGCTTCAATATAGCCGTTCTCGCCGAGAGATGACGTTGACTGGACAGCGCCTAGCATTTCCTGAAGGAAGATTCCCTGGTTCTGACTGTCAATGCGGCAAGAGACATGCGCTGACTTGCGCCCAAGCGATCTGAATATCAGAATGCACCTATAACGTATCACCCTAAGCCGCGGCAGACCCCACTTGAGGATGAATCATGGGGCATGTCTGAATGGCCCATCGTCTGACCGGCTACCGGGCTGCAAGAGGTCCGTACAATGGTTCCTATCATTCAGCCATATATGGTCATTATGGGTTGGACAATATGGAGTAGTAATGAAGCGCCTTCGCACCTTGGACTTCTTATATCGTCTTGTTCAGTATCACTCTTTTTTCTGTGCTATATATTCAACACTGTATCCTATTCAGACTAAAGGTTCGCTTCGTTAACGTGAGGAAAATTATGACCACTGCTTCGGATAGATCCCTCAAGACCAACCTGGCTTACCTGTATGAATTACATAAGACCAAGAGTAACAGCACCGACGAGGATGTCTATTAGATCTGGCAGGCGATAGCATTAGGCTGGTTCTGCGTCGAACGTAACCACGAGTAGTTCTGTCAAGACGTGGCACCCATTAACACTCACAATCCTGGCCTTGCTATTACACAATCAATGCCCCCAGAAGCACTTGAGAGCCCTTCGCTCAGGCCACAGATATTTACCGTCAGATGCACGGGTCGATCCGCAGAGACTAGAGACTGGTGGGATGGTATGTTTGTGCATCAGTTTGTGGAGGACCTTCGCTGCATTGTGAAGAACGAGACGGGAATATTTTATGCAGCATTGGCTATTCGGAAGAGTGTCAGATTTTACCGCTTCTATTCGAAGGCAACACCCGGGTAAGAGCTCGTTCCACTTCACGATAAGCCCTTCGACGTCAGCAAGCAAGAGGATCTCACCAAGGTCGAGTGCATGCTGAGCTATGTCATGGAGAATGGACTGCAGTGGCTGAAGATTCTGGATCAGGCCTGACGGCAACATCCGGTAATGGCTATTATGATCTTTCTATTAATCTGTAAGGCTATGACTGTCTGGCCAGGAAATGGGGATGTCCATCATGTATGTAAACCAAAGCATAAGAATTCTGTAAATGTTATAAATTATGGAGTTATGCAATGCACACATAAGAAAATGTTCATGGAACTTTCCACCCCCAACTACCGCTCCGACTCCCCAATCACGCTCCTAGGCACAAGCTCATCTTGCGAGCGATCATTCAGTGACGCCTCGTATTCCACACCCCGGCTTCCACTCTTGGTGGGTACCAGGTGCGTAAGAGGCATCTCACTCTCTGTATCTCGCATTCGTTTAAAAGCCGATCCTGAAGCACCGGATTGAGCGCCAGTTTGCGACGAGTAGGCATTTTTAGCAGATGAGAATATACCTGGGAATGCTGCCTTGAATACAGGACGCATCATGGGAACACAGGCATTGGTAATTGCTAGTGCAGGTTCTGTGACACTCCAGAAGGCGGCCCAGATCATGCTGTACGAAAGGTCGGTGAAGTCAACGGTGGTGAGGACGTGGATACGGATGATCGTGATGGCCGAGATGCTGATAACCCACTGTTAGTTCCCACCGACTTCTGCAATTCAAGTTTCAGTATGTGGAGGCACTCACAACAAGCCTACGCCAAATATACCGTACAGAGCTACTTTCGTCCCGGTCGACATCTGCAGTTTCCAGATATGGTGAACCGGTAGAGCCATAATTAGAAGGTCTGTCACGAGATTGAAGGCACCAATGGTCGAAAAGGCGACGTTCATGCTAGCGCAATGACCAGGCAAAGCAGCGTTCCAGTTTTTCGCAAAGGGTTGACAGATGAGGAAGACCTGAAGCATACTTCCGAGCCAGTAGGCCCCCGCGCAGCCCATGCACACTCTGGCAGCCATGCGAAACCCAGGCGTCACAAAAATTCGAAGGTAGAAGAATAAGTAGGAGAACTTGGCGGTAACCATGGCGTTGTAATAGACGATTTGGTAGACAATAAGCATCTGGTTTAGTTAGCGTGGGAATCAAAGCGCAGAACAAGCCTTCACAACGAACCTGAAAGATCAAGATGGTATTCGCTGCCGGAAGCTCGGTAACATGGTGCCGCATGCCGACCCGTGCATAGTGGTACTGCATGGCGAGCATACCATAGGTATGCAGCTAGATTGTAAGTCAGTGCCAAGTTCATGTCCTAGTTCCGCAGGTGACCGCACCATAGACATCACAATGAATGCATCATCCCACCAGAATTTGCTCTGTCTGATCTTGCGCGACATGAATCGTAGCCCGATTGACGCTGTGCTCAGTGCTACCAGCACGGTATTGGCGATCAGCTGGTCGCGTACAATGGGGTACGCAAAAACATTGTAGAACTGAATCGCCATGCCGGTGTCGTGCCCCCGGGCATCATGGGAGCTGTGACAGGTGAGAACTTGGCCAGACAAGTTGGAACTCATCTTACACGGGCGTGCAAGGCTGGTGATACTTGAAGGAGTCAGCAACGCACAGTCCAAAAAGCCTTGCCCGTCCAGACGACGACGATCCGGCTTGCGATCATCATCAGGATAACTAGGTTCGGAATTGAGCCGTCAGCTTCAGGCTCGTCAGTGAATCTAGTGGGTTGAGCGGGACTCGCCAGGATCTTTGGCGCGACGCGCGGCGCTCTGTAGTGTTGATTAGTAGGGCTAGTCCGCGCAGCTAATCAACTAGTTCAAACGGCGGCCGCTGTCATTCACTCCACCAAAGCCAATCCAGCAATCTCCTGGCCAAATGCCAAGTGAGCACCGTTTGGGGGCTGCAGTATCCGCTCCACTGTGGCATTGCCAATCCTAACTTACCTTTATTTTCTTCTAGTTCGAGTCCCATCAATGCACTTGCCCCGTCGAGGCAGGAGTCACAAATCGAGGCCTCCTATTTCATTCCGTGCGGCCCTGCCGACCTGCCTGTTTCTTCCCTTCCAAACACGCAAGTGACATATTTCTCACCATGACCGGTCTGAAATCCTACGACTACATCATTGTTGGGGCGGGAATTGGTGGGTTGGTGCTCGCCTCCCGCCTTACCGAAGATACCAATGTGAAGGTGCTTCTTATCGAAGCCGGTGCCAACCGCATGGGAGACCCTCGCATAGAGACTCCCGGTTTCTTGGAGACCATGTATGGCAATCCGGATTTCGATTGGGATTACATGAGTGAGCCGCAAGTAAGGATTTGGCGTCTCAGTCTCGGGATTCTCATGTCGGTACTTGGCTAACCCCTGTTGCAGGTGCATGTCAACAACCGCCAGATTGCGCAGCCACGTGGCCGGGTGGTTGGTGGCAGCTCCACCATGAACTTCTCGGTAATCATGTATCCCTCAGAGGCCAATTTCGCCGCATGGAAGTCGCTCGGCAACCAGGGTTGGGGGCCTGAAGACATGGCGCCTTACCTGCGCAAGTTCCACACCTACACTCCGCCTTCTGAGGAGACTGCCGCTTTTCTCTCCTTGAACAAGTATATGAAGCAGGAGAACCAAGGCAAAAACGGTCCGGTCCCTGTCACTTTGCCTGATGTATATGGTCCCTTCAACCAGGCCTGGGATGAAACCTTTGGCAACCTGGGATGGAGAACAGATGCGGATCCCATCTCGGGCCGCAAAATTGGTGCATTCACTTCTCCCTTGTCTGTTGATGGGGCCACCGGCCGTCGCGGATATGCCGGTGCCTACTACTCGCCAAAGGTGGCAGAGCGACCGAACCTGGACCTGCTGGTCGAGACCATGGTGGAACGAGTCTTATTGACCAAGGATGCCGATGGCTTCGCCACTGCGACCGGTGTGCAAGTCAAGACCATAGGCGAACAGAGTCGCGAGATCGTGGCAAATCGTGAGGTGATCATTTGCGCAGGCAGTCTCAACTCGCCGCAGATTCTCGAACTGTCTGGGATCGGAAAACGCGACCTTCTGGAGAAGCACAACATTCCCGTCATCGTTGACCGGCCCGGTGTTGGTGAAAACCTCCAGGATCACTGCCTAGCAGCTGTCAGCTTCGAGGTTGCGGATGGACAAATCTCGGGAGATATTACGCGTGATCCCAATGTTGTGCAGTCATTGATCAAGCTCTACGAGGAAACGCACTCCGGTCCTCTTGCGGGAATGCCTGTTAGCATGGCATACCTTCCCCTGATGGACCATGAAGGCCAACTATCAAGCGGGAAAGTAAAAGAGCTCCTGACCCAGCATCTCGACCAGCACTTGGAGGATGCGTCATCTTCCCAGCAGCAGCAGTACGCTCTCCAACGCGCGCTTCTCCAAGAGGGCCGCAACGCCTCGGCACAATACATGTTCCTCCCCATTCAAGTGCACACGAACCCAGGCAAAACCACAATGTCGGACGTCCTTGCCAAAACTCTTCCCGGAAACTACATCACCATCTTGGTCCTGCATAACCACCCCTTCTCCCGCGGCTCCGTGCACATCCGTTCCGCCAATGCGGACGACAAGCCCATCTACGACCCCAAATACCTGTCCCACCCACTCGACATCGAAATTCTTGCCCGGCACGTCCAATACCTCGACCAGATCGCCGCCACCGAGCCGTTCTCAAGTCTCTTGAAGCCCGGTTCCCGACTTCCCGAACGGGCTATCGACTTGAATGATCTCGAGAAGACCAAGGAGATCGTCAAGGAGCGTCTTTTCACTTGCTTTCACCCGGCAGGATCTTGCGCTATGATGCCTGCCGAGATGGGCGGTGTGGTGGACTCCAAGCTGAAGGTTCACGGCACCCGAAACCTGCGCGTCGTGGATGCCAGTGTCTTCCCCTTGGAGCCGGCTGGCAACATCCAGGCTACTACTTATGCCGTGGCAGAGCGGGCAGCGGATTTGATTCGTGGGCTGTGATCTGCCGATAATGTTGCTGTACCTAGGATCGAAACTTGACGTTTGAATGTATTTATGGTTATTTGGAAATGTCGGAATTGGAATGAACGCATATACAGTGTTCATGCTTAATGATGCTGGCACATAGCGAATAAGGAACAGATGAAGTGGTTACCTTAGCACGCACTGCGTTGGGGAGAGCCCACGGGAAATCAATGTGCAATACTAGAGATGTAGATATGCAAAGAGCTCCTGGAAGTATGTACCGATAGTACTAATTGAGGAATTCCCGCCGTACTCTGTAGGTCTCACAATCCCCGACACGCCGGCAAAAGTGGCATATTGCTTCTTGTGCACCATTCGGATCAAAGAGAATACGACCAACCCGTATATCCCGGCTGCGCCCATGCCCTAGAAGGCCCGGCAAATGATTCTGTGGAAGGATTAGCAATAAGAAGCACTAGCATCGACTTTGATCAAGTGGCGAAATGGGTATCACAATTGGGACAGACTCTGCGCACCACCACAACCACCAGAAAATGCGGTGAAGAGGGCAAGAGATGTGAGCAACGTGGGCCGCACCCCCCAGATGTCACCGGCTTTGGACCAAAGCATGAGAAGCCTGCAGTGCTGTGAGTCTGTATACTGATGCTATGGTAAGTCTTCTGACCAGCATATGTTAGAAGATAGGAGGTGATGATCCAACTGCTTTTCCCAAAACCTTGTAGGTCATCTATGATAGCAACAAGCCTGGTGCCAATATTTGTTGTCTCGAGTCCCGTCAAGAATAAAGCTACGTACAGCCTTAGCAGGACATGGATGAATTAGCCACCGACACATGAATTCGGAAGAGACATCCTACCTACCCAGCGGCCCCAAGGTAGAGGCTAGTTCCTTCTAGTCCACCATCCCAGTCATGGTCAGTGGAGTTGCCAGGGTCTGTGGCTTCCTCTCGTCCCATTGCAAGGATAGTATTTGATATCTTTATTGAGTGAAAGGTGGCGGACGCAAAATAATTCACCACTGGAGCTTCATGTCAGGGACGGGGATGCGAATACGGGAGCTCTTGAAGGAGAATGATTACGTATTCTCAGCCCCATCCCTTTCGTTAAAGTTCTTGTGTCACTTGTCCGGTGGCAAGGAATTTGTGACAGGTAGCACAGGAATACTCCTCGCATGGGTCCGAGCATGATTCCTCTGCACAGCCAAGAATCTCGATAAAGTTACTCGCATGAATGAAACTAAGGTATTGCGATTGTGCTTTTTAAGTGAGGGATAAGGGACACAAAGACGTCATCGTAAATCACGGTCATCACTCAATATCTGGCTTACAAGATTTAAGGCAGGTGTCACCATCACAAACAAAAGGAAGATCAAGCATGAGTAGCACAAGGTCCGCAATTGATAATTCATAATTCACATCCTGATGTACTAATTGTTTCATGCCTGGCCAATTGCACGTTGGATCACATTTGCCATCCTCACCACATCCCTTGCCGCGGTCGGAATCTCGTGGCCGCCGTCGTGTACGAAGATCGACTGGTTTTCTTTTCTGCAGTAGCCAGGAGCCAACGAGGCCTTATCACTCCAGGCGTCTGCTGAGCCCCATATGTGTGCTGTAAGAATTGTGATTGTAGGCTGGCGATGCAAGGGCTCAAAACGACCCAGGCGGGGTGAGTCCACGTTATAGAGCTCTCCGGGATTGGAAAAAAGAACAGCTACTTTGAATGAAAGTGGCTGCGTACTTCCTTTACGGACATGGTCAAGAAGGAGGGTAATAGCTATGCTGATGCCCAGGCTGAATGCCATCAGTCCGTCATAGGGGCCCTTCGTGCGGTGGCAGTTTTCGAGATCGTGGAGGGCCTGCAGGCACGACTGAGGTTTATCTATGCCGCCAGGAACACATTCCAGGATCCGCTAGCCCATCACCGCAAACAATGTGGAGAGAACGCCGCAACGCTTGACCTCGGTCTCTTCACCTTCGCTGGACGGGTCGCCCGTGACCCGAAACTCCTTAAGATTATGCTAAGCATCCTTCCACACAAGCCTATCACAGAAGCTGAATTCCACGCGCTTCTTGACGTATACTGTAACCCAGTCGTCTGCGAAGAGAAGGGGATACCTTGCCAAGTATCGTTCGGAATGCGTCCACAAGATGAAGGTGCAGCACTCAAGGCCTACTGGGTTGGAAAGCCCACGTTTCGGTATATAGCTCAGGAGCGGCTATCGGAAGGGCAGCGTGAGCGCCAGGGCCAGTCCATTGATCTTTCGGCTGCATTCCGAGCGGCCGAATCATCGGCTGATGCCACCGCTATGGTTGTGAAGGCCTTGACCACCAAGCTGGCACGGACCTTAGCCGGTGAAGAGGATAACCTGAATGAGCATAAGGCTCTGCATCAGTACGGGGTTGACTCTCTGGTGGCCGTGTAACTACGAACTTGGTTCCCCAAAGAGCTCCAGGCAGAGGTTGCTACGTTTGATATCATCGGTCGCGCGACGATTACTTCCTTGGGCTGGGGTGGCTGCAAGTCGGAGTAAGCTGCCTCGGGGTTGGTCCTGATTGGATATATCTCGCCACCAGCTTGGTCAATAGCTAAACTTGAACGAGGGGATATCTGGGAGACTGTCATGTTATTATCGCATTGAACATTACATTATGCTATCCGAGTCTTTACCGTCAGTATAACAACGTCATCATCTGATTCCGTATGAGCTTGCTACAGAAACAGTCTTATAGTTGGTGGAAAACGTGGCACCATTCTGTTACCTGGTGGATTCATGTTTAACTCACTGGTCGCCCTAACCCGTATGAGGTTGCGGCATTCACTAGATGATCCCCCCACTCTTCCGTTGTCTCCAACTCGTATCCGCGATGAAGAGCAAAAACCTGGGGATAGTCCCTACTGCATAGGAATTCTAGTCTACAGCAATGCTAAGGTGTTGAGGAATGTGGCCCTTCATCCCTATATTTTTCTTGGCGCCAGCCTGGTCGGCTACCTGTTTCACAGCCAGGGCCTAAGGGGATTGTGGTGTCTTTATCATTTCCACTATAGATGCCATGGCGTAGATGAGTCCTTTGATAAATTAGTTTGGATAATTCGTGAATTCTCTACACTTATCTGGATTCGCACTATATTTTGTGTACTAACCACCAAGGCGCATATAGAAGGAGTAGTGACCACCCCTTGCTGTGCCGTTCCCAGTGGACGAAAAAATATATTACGTTACCTCCATCCAACCAACGAGCTTCAAACCACAAACAACCGTCTTAATTGTACATTTAAGATATTGCTTCGCTGGCCCAGTCCCAGGTAAAATACGTGGATCATTGAAACGCAGTTACCAATGCTCCTTCAGTGTTTTGTTTTGTCAGAGGGTAAAAGTAGTATACACCGAAACCGGCGGCGAAGTGGATAACACAACAAGGAGTGCTTGTCGTATTCGGCTTGACTACAAGAAATCTACAAATGCGTCTGAATCCTAATGAATGTCGATGCAGAATCATCTGTTGGAAACATGTAAATGTCTTCAATCATTAAAACGTATACAGTATCATCTAATGCTTGACATAATATACAGATCAGGTAGTCGTTGAACAAGAACGATATCTATCGCGTCTTCCCACTACCAGTGGGGTTGATTATAATTACAACTTAAGACCGACCGGACAAATAGCCAGTGGCTCAAGAAAAAGCAGCAAAGCAAGTGCTGTTGGCCTGGGAGTCCTCCCAGCCGACACACTTCCAGCAGCTCAGCAGACCAGTAGGGTCATACTTGTGCTTGATGGAGAGGAGCTTCTCATAGTTGTCGCCCCACCAGGCCTCCTGCCAGTCAACAGTGAAGGCGTTGGCCTCGTTGCTGTAGGCGCCACTTCCAGGGGTGATACGCTCTAGGGTAGCAGTCATGTTCTGCAGAGTGGCAATCTTTTGCTCGCGGGTCTGCAGGGTGCTGTTCCAGGCCCAGCTGCTGCCGGAACCCAGCTCCCAGACGGACTTGCGCCAGGCGGGGGAGGCACTGGTGGAGCCCTCAGTGTAGTTGTACAGAACGGGGGCGACGACGGGGATGTAAGGGGTCTGGCCGTTGGCGAGGATGAGCTCGAAGAAGTCCATCAGGTTGGAGCGACCCTCGGCGGTCTCGAAGACGTCGGTGGGGATCAAGCGACTGCCAGCGAAGTGGGTGACACCAACGCTGACGGAGCTGGAGGTGACGTACTTCTCGTAGAAGTCGTACCAGGAAGAGAAAGCCTCGATGACGGCGGAACCACCCTGAGCCTTGGCGTAGGCGGCAACCTCGGCCATGGAGGCATTGGCTTCAGCGACGGAGAGCAGGGGGGAGACGTTGACGAGGGTGTCGCCAGTGACGTGGCCACCCCAGCCTTCCTTGGCCCACTTCAGGGTGTTGTTGACAACGATGTCCATGAAGGGGAGGACGTTGGTGGAGTTGCTGGTGAACTTGATGATGGCGGCGACGAAGCTGACGGTGGGCTCGACGCGGTGAGTGCTCTCGAGGACAACACCAAAGGTACCACCACCGCCACCACGCAGGGCCCAGAAGAGGTCCTGGTTCTGGCACTCGTTGGCGATGCGCAGCTCGCCATCCGGGGTGACAACCTTGAACTGGACGACACGGTCGACACCAAGACCATAAACGGGGGAGAGGACCGAGTGACCACCGTTCATGACCCAACCGCCAGAGAGACCGACCGTGGGGGAGTAACCACCGAGGATAGTGACGTTGTTCTGGTGAGCGAACTCATAGGCTTCATCGAAGTTAACACCAGCACCGGCAGTGATAGCGTTGTAGGAGGCCTGGCAGCCATCGGGGACAAAGGCGGGGCTGTAGCTGATGTTCTGCAGCTTGCGAGTCCACAGGGCCAAGGTACCCTTGCCGCTGCTGCGGGCCAGGTAATCATGACCACTGTTCTTGATGGACAGACGGGTACCAGAGCAGTTGGAGAAGTGCAGAGCGTGGCGGACATCGGAGTCATCTTTGACCTCGATGTAGTAGGAGGGCATGTTACCCTGACGGCAGGTCTGGTTGACAAAAGCCAGAGGATCGGTGGGGTCGCTGCTATCGAGCAGACATTGATCCTCGGGGTTAGACGAGCACATCTCATCCTGGTTGTTCATGTAACCATTGGGAGAGTTGGTGCGGAGGTAAGGGTCGGTGTAGTTGTCCTGGATGTTGGCGCAGGCGGCATCGTTGGGAGTGACGGACTGGCCATTGTAGTTGGAGAAGCAAGGGAGGGAGAAAGGAGTCAAGGGCTGTACACGACCCTGTAGGGTAGTGTTGAGGCTATCGAGAGTGCATGAGCAACCACAAGCGGAGCCCAGTCCAAAGAATTGGACGGCCAGAAGGGCCAACGAGGTCTTGGAAGGCGAAGGCGTCATTCTTCAGGGCTGCCACGCGATTGTGAGACAAACTCGGCGGAAGGGAACGGGGAAACAGCGACGATCGCGACCATTTGAATGAACGGTCGGGGCCAACGTTCAGGGGAAATTTTCTTACCTTCGGGAAAAACGGAAGGAACGGACCAATTCAATGTCTCATACGATTCATACGATTCAAAGCTATTGAATACTGGGTGGGCAAAGGTTGTGGGTTGTGGAGGAAGAATTGCTTGGTAGCTGGAGAGTGCGAGATGCGGCAGTTGGGCGACATACGCCGCAACCGGGGCCCGTAGCTGTGAAGAAAACCCAAGGAAGCTGCATGGAGTTGTAGGTGGACCCTTTGCTCCACCATGGCTGGCATAAACTATGTAGTGCCACCAATCATAAATGTTGAACGGGTGGAATCTTGACGCAGGTCCCCGTTGGGGCTTGTTGGTAAGTGGAGTTAGGTTTCGGTCGACGTCCGAAGCTTTTCCTTGAATGCACACCACCACGTTTGCCCACACAATAGATCGTGGCTGCCTTCTTCACCCTACGCTAGATTACCACGGAGTACTAGTACTCCGAAAAGTATTAGACCACTACTACCATTGTGTACCTGCACAATCGGACCATGTGGACACCATCTGAGACCAGCGTCTCAAATTGATTGCACCACGGTGTCTCTCGGGTTTTCTTCGCTCGGTAACTATCTTCCTGCAGGAAGACCCCTGAAGCCCATCGCACGGCATGCCGGCATAGACCACGCGAAGGAATTTTATCCACACACACACCACCGATGATCCTTGCCATGTCTTCCCTCAGCCCCCCAGAATCCCAGCTGATGGATTGCTGGGGTTTTAATCACCACCAGATATATGCTGATGATCGCAGTGGTACGGACCAGTTCCCAGCGGGACGCACAGCGCATTGAACACGGCGGACAGAAAGATCGACCTCTGAACCACGGTCGCAGACAAGCCACCTCGATCAATTAGCGCCGCTTACTCAGTGTCAATCTATTCTGGTCTCAGTCCTGGCTCGTCAATCTAGCGGCGGAGAAAGTTAAAAAAGTTAAAATTTCGCCGAGCCGTGGAAATGGAAAGCCAATGAATCCTGCATCCGGCTCAAATAGTCTTGCACAAATTAGCGGACGCCTTCCCAATCTTAATTGTAGCTCCGACCGGGCTGAGTCTGAGTTAAAGAATCGCATCCCCTTGCCCGTTAGGTTCTGGTGGCGACGACAGCCCTTTCGTAATATTATTCATTAATTCGGATCCTTCTTGCACAGAACCACAAAAGACCACAGATCCCCCTCTTCCCCCCTCCCTGAAATGGGAAACTTATATGGAATCGCCTGACCCGCCTGGTCGCTGCTCCCTGCATCGCTGACTCGTATCGCCGGCCGTGCAGGATGACTTACGAAGAGAATCGGTACTGGAAGAATGTCCTGACCATCGTACCCATCATCGGTGCTGCCCTGGCCACCGTTTCGTATGTCCTGCGACTATATTCGCGGCGCTTCACCACTGCCGGTCTGAAAGTAGAGGACTGGTTGATGGGCGTGGGCTTGATTCTTTCCTACTGCGCAACCGCCTTTGTTGT
This sequence comes from Aspergillus eucalypticola CBS 122712, assembly GCF_003184535.1. Lineage (NCBI taxonomy): Eukaryota > Fungi > Ascomycota > Eurotiomycetes > Eurotiales > Aspergillaceae > Aspergillus > Aspergillus eucalypticola. The sequence goes on from NW_020290321.1 coordinate 136,432, forward strand.
GGACAGTGAGTTGCTCGCACTTCTCATGCACAGCTGGCCGACCGAGTGAATACTGATTCGTGCTGCGCATATAGCCGCATTCAATGGCGTGGGTTTACCAGTTAGCTCTCTGCCGGCCGACGAACGGCGACGTATTCAATTTGTATGTTCTTAATGGGCGCACTTGGTTTGCGATGGCACCCACTAACATATGCACGAATTTGATACAGGCTTCATGGATGATTCAGAAGTTTTGGGCGCCGTCCGCTGCGTTTGTGAAGATATCGATCGTCGTGTTCCTGAAGCGTCTACTGGGAACGGTGCGCGCGTATGCAATTATCTCGAATATCCTGATTGGCTTTATTGCCTGTTGGGCCGTCACGGCACTGCTTGTCAACATTTTTCAGTGTACTCCAGTTCAGTACTACTATGACAAGGATCTCAAGGGACATTGCATGAGTGGTCAGCGAGCCTTTTTCCAGGCGATGGGAGCGATTTCTTTGGTTGAAGATGTCATTGTGCTGTGTCTACCCACACCTATTGTTTGGAGGCTACAGATCACCTTTCGTCAGAAAATTGCTGTGACGCTCGTGTTCTCCCTGGGTGGACTGTGGGTTATCCCGTGGAGTGCATGCGGTTTCCGGTGCTAACAACAGAGTAGGGTCTGTATATTTAGTCTGATGCGTCTGATTGAGTTCCGTAACTTCGTCACTACCGACCTGGCTTGTGAGTTACCTCCCCGTGGAACACTGTTGGCGTTCTCGACTAACTGATTTTAGCCTCGAGTGCCAAAGAATCTGTCTGGACTTGTCTCGAACTCGATGTAGCTATCATTTGTGGCTGTCTGCCTCTCATGAAGCCGCTGATTCAGGGCTTCCTCGGCAAAGTGCGAAGCGGAGTCTCCAAAGCCCGTTCCCACCCGTCATCCGGCACGAAGCTATACTTTCCCAACGGCACCACCCAGAACAACGATGGATTTCGCCAGATCAACGATCACTTGAGCTCCATGGCTTCCAAGAACGCTCATATCGCTGCCGATGAGAGTCGAAGAAGTTCCGACGTTGAGCTGCAGGGCATCGCGGTAACCACCCGAATCGATCAGGATATCGACCGCCCGCGTACCGGGAATTCGACAGATGTCTCCGCCGAACACGTATGGCCACGGTGAAAGGTACTGCCAGGGTGATAGTCGGTAATGGGCCTACAACAGCGCAGCAGCTTATGAAATGCTACTGAACGCGGCTGGACGAAGGGATCAGCCCGCACCCCGACCCCAGCATCCTGCACTTATCGCATGCGTGTTCCATGCAAGGTCCGGGAGTATGGTGCTCAAGCACTTGGCTCCGGCCAGACATCTCTTCGGTAACAATGGAGATGAAGGGGCCTACTTCTCATTTGCGACGCATCTGAAAGAGATGCGATAAGCAACGCCATCGGCATAAACGTCTACGAAGTCCGACGAAATAGATATAGATCGATAGATTAAACCTAATCACATAATGCCTCACAGGTATCGCACTGGTGCATCTCCCACCACAATTGCAGCAATAGTAAAGTGACACTTTATCACATATTTTGTGTGTTTAATATGCAAAACCAGAGTGGATCATGATATTTTCAACGTCCCACGAGGATGAAACCGAGACTCCCCATATCCCTGGACATGTTCGCATGTTCGCACCGGCCGACCCACGCGAAACCCTAGAATCAGCACCCTGCATGTCCGCAATCCCCCAATTCCGGAGATCTCGAGACAGGGGAAAGTAATTGCCGGAATTACGTTGATGAGGCCTATATATCTAAAACGATGGATCGGGATGATTTCCCGAGCGGGGAGAATTACTCTACATTTTAATAAAGGCAATTTCAGCCCGAAGTGCTAACTCCAAACTAGTCTACTCATAATAAGTAGCTCAGACACCACGACATCCCATTGTTAATATGACTCGAAAAGGCCATGACATACTATATTGATTAACAATTATAGCCTACAAAGTAGTAGTTTCTATGGCTTGAGGGATCCACAGCACTGCACATCATATCATATCTGATAAGCAGATCCGCCGTTATTCAATACCCAGTTTGGGAATGATCACTGCTACTTACTATCTTAGCCTGCGGAGAGATTTAACGGACAACGGCGGTCGAAAAGAATTAGTGTGGCTTGAAAGTATTGGTAAATGGAGATTAGAATGGGGAGAGTGACCCAGACCCGACGATCCTAATACACTGATAATTTTGACACACGGAAGATGCGGTGAAGTTAGCGTGGGATCGGCAGGGGGTTGTCCGTTTCCATCACTTACGATGTAGAATTTATGGAGATTGTACTGTTGATACATGAGTCAGTTTTACTCTCTGATGTGCCTGTCCAATTACTTTTGCAGCTTAAGTTCTGCTGGGATGGAGTTTGGTGTTTGGTGTCGAATGGGGCGGTGTAGCTGGGGTATGGTCAGTGCACTGTACTACATTATTCCGCTATTGGCTGTTCAATCTCAGGACATTATATGGGAAGTTTGTTCGACTTGAACAGGTGAGTAGAGGGGAGAAAAGGAATGGTACGAGATGGGAGGTGGCTACAGCCATATTCTTTGGCTAGCATGATCATTCGAATAGGCACGAAGTCACTTCGCTGATACTATGTTAGGCCTGCATACATAATGGATCTAGCCGCTATCCTAGTGTTACTTTATATTTCACTGAGTCGCAAAGTTCTATCATAGTAGCAATAATGCACGTGATGCCATTCACACATCCTAATGACTAGGGATGAGATGTATGACTATAGGGCTGGTTTAGTGACTATCTGTGTGCTCAGTAATGTTTCTACCCCTTACCGTCAGCAATCTCGCACTGTTATTGCGAAGTAGAGAAAGCGATTCATCTGGTGAAGCATGAAAGTACGGCAAGTTCCGGCTGCATTCGTTCGTTTCCATTCACCACTCGTTTGCTTTCACTGACGTCCCGACTGCCTTCTCACCTCTACTAAATGAAATCTTCCTCTTCCCAATCTCACTCTCGCTCTCATTCAAGTCCTCGTTCATCCACATATTCAGTCATCGCGTAACAAGTCACACCGACCTCATACCTTGACCTAATCCGACCGACAAGATGGAGTGCCATGACATCTCTCGCGTTCCTAAATACATGCAATACCTGGAGGAACAGAGGAAAATCCTAAAGGATGCCCAGTCTCGCAAGGGCCAGCCAGTCAAGCTGACAAAGTCCCGCGACGAGATAATAAACCAGTTTATTCATCGCTACTTGGCGGAGACTATCACACCGGTGGACAAGAATGCGATTCGCACCTCATTTGTCCCTCCTGCATACCCACCCTCCATTGCGGCATTGAGCGATTTGAAGAAGACCCACATTAAGGATCTTACCATCGAGACTCATCATCGTGGCTCTTACATCCTCTTGAGAGCAGTCACTCCTGCGTTTAGGAAGACAGGAATCGTGACCGTGGTGGAAGATGAGGAAGGAGATGTCCTTGCCTTGCAGCTGTATAACCAGGATAGGGACCTCATCACTAATGGGCAGCTCGTTGATGGAACAATCATGCTAATAAAAGAGCCGTATCTGAAAGTAATGGGCGATGGAGATTGTGGACTGCGGGTCGACCATCTTTCTGATATCAAATTCATCCTGGAGGATGACTCCTTGGTGCCCTCAATCTGGAAAGATGAGTCAGAAGATGGTATCTCTGCTAACTCCTGGAAAACAACGGGCAATGATCTCTACAATGACAAGGACTATCATCTTGCTATAAACTGGTACATATTAATCTGAAACTGATAAAACGATAAAGTAACGCTAACGAAGATACAGTTATTCCAAGGCTCTGAATTGTTCCACAACCCCCAAGGAAGAGCTTGCCGTAAGGCTTAATCGTGCTCAGGCATTCCTCAAAACCCATCAGTTCGACGCGGCCCTGCGTGATGTCGAGCATATCCTATCCAAGGATAGATCTGCTGAGAAAGCATTGTTCCGTAAAGCTCAAGCCCTTTACTATCTTCAGAGATTTCAAGAGTGCTGTGATGTTTACGTAGACCTTTGCAAGGCCTATCCAAATAACGCCACCGCTAAGAGCGAGTTTGCACGTGCCGCAGCGCGACTCGCAGAGCAGCAGACTGGCAAGTATCCATTCAAAGAAATGCAGGATGAGGCAACCAAGCTCAAACCCCCACATTTGGACCATGCAACGTATGTTGGCCCTGTTGAAGTGAGGCCCTCAACCCATGGACGCGGTTTGTTCACAACACAGGCGGTCCGTGCCGGTGACTTACTTCTTTGTGAAAAAGCCTTTGCGTATGCTTTCCATGACGAGGGTGATATGACCAACGTTTCGATATTGGTGTACGCCGATACAGACAGTATGAAAGTAGGTACCCAAGCCGAACTGAATAGTCTCATCGTACGAAAGCTGCACAACAACCCATCGTTTATTCCGACATTTAGTGATCTGTACCATGGCTCATATACTTCTGTGGGTGTCTCTGAGGTCGACGGTTCACCCATTGTTGATACGTAAGTATCACCTTCCAGGGCACGGGCGACATGGAATATACTGACATTTCCAGTTATCTGGCTGAGCGAGTAATGTCACTCAATGGTTTCGGCTGCTCGGTCACCTCCCGTACAGCACACATATGCAGGATTAATGCAGACAATGGGGACCTTGATACGAATAATGAACGATTTGATTCCAGTGGAATCTGGCGTCTTGCATCCTACGTAAATCACTGCTGCTATCCAAACACATGCCGTGCATTCATCGGAGATATGATGGTACTTCGCGCTACACAGGATCTTCCCGCAGACACGGAGCTCAAATTCTGGTATCGAACACCTGTCGATGACGGTACAGCAGAAAACGTTTATCAGAAATACTGGGGATTTGAGTGCGAGTGCACTATCTGTAAGGATGTGCGCGAAACAGGGGAAGCTGGTTTGGCGAAGCGGGGCGAACTCATGACTGCTTCGGACTCTTCCATGAATTACATAGCAAACGCCTACAAGTCCTCATTCAGTCTCCAGGAACAGACTGCTGCAATTACCATGACAGAGGCTGCCATTGCTATGATTGAGCAAACGTATCGGCGATCACCCTTGGAAGTGCCTCGTCTTGGGATCTGTAAAACAGGTCTGTTTTTGGCAGAGGTGCACGCCACCCACAGTCATTGGCGAAAGGCTATTGGATATGCTATCAGAACATTGGAATCACTCGGCTACGTGATCCAAGGCTGGCAAATTCCATATAAATCAGGTAGGCAGTTGCGTGTCACGCGATGGGGATTGACAATGGACGTCCTTGTTCGGTGTTGGATGATCCTTTGCTGCACCTATGGAGAGGTGGCACCCGAGCTTGCTGATCAGGCCGAATACTACGCGAGAACAACGTACAAAATATGTATTGGAGAGGATGAGACGTTTGGGGATACCTATAATCGGTTCTGCGGCCGAGTTGATGGAATGGTCGTGCACGGTAGTTGAGTCTACAGGCCTCCAGTCGTTTGGTATAATGGCACATTATTGGAAGCTACAGTTTGTTAATGCATAGTCTGCAGATAGGAAATGGAAATCGTCTTGGATCGTCTTGCCGCAGCGATGGTATACCTGTGAGATACATCCATGACTCAAACCTATTTTGCTTAGTCGCTGCCCCTCTTCGCGAATAGTATTCTGGACGTAATCAAAATCACTGCACCACATATACTACGTGTAGGAAAGTTGGATGGCTGTGGTGTCAGATCTGGGGGACTTTCTGTTGCACCACTCAAATTTTGCCCATATTGGCTCTAGCGAAACTGACGTCATGATCAAAATGTCGCATCTGAAAGACTTCCTGGATAATCAGCAAAAGCAGGTCGATGTAACCTTGCATCATTGTGGTCTAAATTGCCAATAATTCTTTCTAAGTAAATCTAGCACTTCAAGCATCGCATGACGGCAGACCTCAGTGAATGATAAAATCCCATTAGCCTCTCCGAGGGCTTCCACTAGCCTTATCGGGAATGTCTCGCGAGATGCATTAGCGCTCTCCTACCCTGAGGGGTCTGGCCTTTAAGACGGATAGTGCTATAATTGTTGTTCTTGGTTGGATTAGAGTAATTCTTTAGACTGTCGGATTTTTGCGCTCTGCTAATACGATAATAGCAAAGTAGGGGAAAGAGGCGGCATTTCCCTGCATGAGGCAAGGTCCCAAAGAAATGTATTTTTTTTTTTCCCTTTTTTGTTTTCCATTTGCTTTACTCCTTATTTCTTCTTGTCCATATACGTTGATCCAATCGTTCATTGATTTATACATTTACTTGATGGCCAACATGTTGTTTGCAGAGGGCCAATCCACCTTCACAATGTCGGAGGTAGAAATTCCACTTACTACAGTTTACCCGATGCTCCATCATCCCACACTTAGGGGGGCCGGGGGGACGCGGATGCGAGCTAGCGCAGAAAAGCTCCTAGGCATAACGCGGCTTACGTTTGATTACGAAGTCCAGGGTGACATGTCCTAGAAGGAAGCGTGTTGTAGTAACCCAACCATGATATCGCTCTGTCTTGGCTGGTGGGTTATCCGCTGTTCAGGCTCGCATTGCGCTTCTATGATCATATTTGCACTTTCAAGTGTAAATCATTGTACTCATACAGGAAAACTAGTGTCGACTTCCTGAAGCAGTTAAGTACAGGGCAATGGCGTATGAAAATTGCAACTGCAAGCTGCAAGATTGAAAGCATTATCCCAAGGCATCTCTACGGTCCGCAATTGTGGAATCATAACCCACACCTTCTACCGTATGGCAGCTTCCGTAAGACACCTTCGGTTCTGAAACTGAATTGAACCTATTTACAATGGATACGGTGCGTAAGTGCAAGTCTACTAGCATACAAACCCTACAGAGACTGATTTGTTTCCCAGTGTGAGCAGGCGTACTTGTACGATCCGATTACCAAGGCCCAGTCATTGCTAGACACAACTACAGCAGGAAGATCAATCACACACATTGGCTTAGATCTGGATCCCGTGAGCTGGACGGAGATAGAACCGTCCATAACCCTGTCTATCGAAGGGGGTTACACAATTGATGACCATGCACACCCTAGTCATTCATCAGAATATAACGCAACCAAGGCCGATGCAGTCTCATTCGATATCATAGAGTCACCCGAATACGACATCTCAGGTCCAGCATACAGCTCATCAGCGGGGAAAGCCGTGATGGAACGTAAGAGTCTATAGCTTTATATACGAACTGTGCCTACTGTTGTACTATTAAGTGCTGCCCTCACTAGCTGTGGTACCACCTGATTTACTATGCTGGGGATAACCGGTTATGTTTCATATCATGCTGCATGTTATACGCAATGTTCTTCCCACACCTCACTACGCTCCATGCTATACCCTATGTTATACCGCATGTTATCTTCTATGTTATATCCATGTTGTGGTCTGTGTTGTACTCTGTGTTCTCACCCATGTTATGCTCCAAAATGCAGTGCCCGATTGACAGATTATCTACATATATATTTCCCAATTGCTTCTGGGACACGAAATGCATATATTCTATCGACCGACACAAGTGTCATCCGCCACGCATTTGACGACAAAATTCCTTTATCTTCCACGAGCCTCATCTGTTATTTTCGCTCACATACTAACGGCATGAATATCATCATCAAGCTTTTTACACTTGTCTTGGCAGTTGGAGCCTTGATAGTGATTGCTGAAGATTTAAATGGGTGTCACAATACGTGAGCTTCCTCGATCTACATTTAGCGGACAAGGACTAACAGCTACGCAGAGCAGACCCGCACGGAGGCCTTCCCAAGAACATATGCCGGTGTCCTGATTGGTAAGCCAATCTGCTCGTTATGTCGCATAAAGACATACCAAGCCAGCCACTGATGGTCAACGCTGGGCCTCTGCTATAGTGACATTGATGGTGGTGATTGGCTGGATTTGAGCAAGCCCGTTGCTTGCATCAGTTGACCTAGTCTAAAAGCTACCAGTGAAAGGCGAAAGTATACACCTCTTAATAGGAAGGTATCTTGGACTATAATGTGTCACGTGATGGGATTTCCAGTATTTCGATTGTCGACTGAAGCAGACAGAACCATGTATGCTACAGCCACGTTGGTAAGTATGGATTAATATCTGTAAGTACTGGTAAGAGCCATAGCTTCTACACGATTTGCTTTTCTCACTTATTATTTCGTGCGATTGGCGCCTAGTGGTCTCAGGAAACAATCTCCTCACGTACTTAGGCCGGGAGAAAGGACACCACTAGACAGACCAAGCCATACCATACCATACATGGAATGACACTTCCCTTAGCTTTCTGTTGGCCCTTGCGCGCTGACGAGTTAATCTAATACTGTTATTCATTATATGACTCACAACCAGTGCTGTCCTCAGGTCGCAGTCTCTTCGTAAGCCTTAGTCGGGCCAGGACCATGGATTACTAACTTTACTGCGCAATTTCGGTTCTTCCGTTATGGCTTACCATCCATTACATTTATTAGTCTGTTGTATGAGAAACCAGTAGAGGTCCCACGTCCAGGGATCATGTCACTGGAGTAATTTGGCACCTCAGAACGTGGCCCATATCGCTGGGTAAAACAATTAGAAGACGGCGACTTCTTAATCACATAATGTGCCCCATAAGCCATGGATGATATTATGGTTAATCATTGGTCACTAAGCTACTGAGATGGGAAGGAGCTCAGAGCGTCCATGGTTGAGGTCGGGTCCCCACCACCGATGAGATCATAGACTCTGGCGGGTAGTATAAGACACGGGCCGGGATGAATAGCGGAACATGAAGCCAATCCTATGTTCATATGCGCATTTTGCGACTCATCCATCTTTACATCTTCTTTGTCCTATACCGACTCTCATATCGAGTCACCCATCATGCATGATTACCTTGGCCATCCTCTGGGGCTAGTGGGTTGGTTTGCCCGGACGATCCAAGCCATCAGCTCGATCATAGTCCTGGGAATTACAGCTTGGGCCGTGAGAGAGGATAATAAGACGCTCAGTGTTATTTTCTCACTTGTCATTGTAAGTGGTTTATTAAGGAACTTATATAATCCGGCCTCATTCTCACCCTGGGATAGGCTACAACAAGTCTGGTTGTCATAGCTGTAGCTGTAGGCATCAGCTGCCTAGCACGTCGGGCCAAGTGGCACATTATCCCACTACTTGTCACCGATGCAATTATATCTTACCTGTAAGTATAGTATCCAAATGCTGAAGCTAGGCCGGTTGGTGGTCAATGCTGATCACTATAGATGGCTCACCTCGTTCATCCTGCTTGCTCTGAACTTCAACCGGAGGACCTGTCGCGTCAACCGCTGGATTGGAGAAGTATCTTGCTCCCGAAGTTATACTGCCGAGGCATTTAGTTTCATTGCATTGTAAGTGACCCGAAAACGTCCTGCCGATCATCATCGCTGACTCGTTTTAGTTTTACTACTCTCATGGGCCTATTCTTGGAGACCGCCTACATTTACTGGGCGAAGCCCGACAGTGTGCCCCGAACAGAAAAACGGCTACATCAAGAACGCCTTTCCGAAAATCTCAATGCGGCTGGCCTCACATAAGGGGTATTTTACAAGTGCCTATCGGCTGATTTTCGTGCTGCCACTGCTCGACACCACTGCTTCATGAACTCCAACACTAGTATATATATGTCTGAGACATCATTCACATACTATTCAATGTTTGCTACACAATGGACTTCATGATCCGGTCAATTTGCTCTCCCTGATATGTTGCCAGCTTCCTCGACTGTTTTGCCACGCTCGCTTCCCATCGCACGCTAATCGTAACTCGACATTTGTTTTAAGAAGACATTCATCTATTCGATCGGAATCAAACCTAGTTCATTGCAAAGTAGACACAGACCCGAGTACTTCTAAATACACCCACATTCCACTATGTAGTCCTTGTTGCCCCTCCCCATGGTAGTCGTCCATCCCCTTAGTTATCCATCCTCACGGCAAATGGCGTTATGCTACTCGGTTGAGCTCCTCCTTTGTTGACGAGTCTCTACCTGGAGATCATTAGTATACTTCAAAACCCGAATCACTCGGACGGGTAAAAGATTCCTCACCAGATATCGTAGCCACAGTATCCTTGAGCCGCATCAATGCTCAGGTCACAGTATGTGCAACAGTCTTTACAGCCTTCCCATGTGCAGCAGTATTCTTCCTCCGCACTACAAGAATCATCTCGCTGCTCCAGTGGGATACTTGCGGCTGCAACATAGCCAGCGAAGGCAGAGATTGCGATGAAGAGGGAGAATCTCATATTTAAGGCCTTTCAGATTGCAGGGCTCGAAACAAAAAATCAAGGATACTAGCAAGACGTTCTTTAGGAGTGAAATAGACAATTCAGGATAGTTGGAGATTCGACCTTGATACAACATGGCCCTTCTTTATATGTTTTCATGTTCGCACAATGAGCCAGAACCAACAAAAGCAACGATGTTCAGCGGTGTGATCAATGTACGTCTGACCCCAAATCCCGAGGCACGGTGATCCGTGCGTCACTCTCCAGCTTAACAGGAGATAGTCTTTTTAGTGATCGGCAATGAGCTGAAAGTGACTTGTTCTTACTCACGACTAGGAAGTAGGTATGTACAGACTAATGCATTGCAAATCCTCAGCCGCAGAAGAGACTGAGCTAGTCTGGATGGAGATGTAGATCCCAAAGGGAACCAACCACAGCGGACACTGTTGTTCTCCAATCAAGACATCATGCTTATGGCAGTTCCGATCCCGAATTTCTGTCCTATTCCGAGCCCTCCGGTCCACGACTGACCCAGCCATGATCATCGACTTTCCAATAACAGGGATCCACCTGGCTAATACGTATCAGTCAAGCCATTAGAACCAACCAGCAAATAAGTGAGGCTAGAGATAGCATCGGGATTGGGCACTCATCATTTGGCCTCATTGTTGGATAGGAAGACCTGCATAGATCATGGCTAGAGAAAATGCAGATCTCTAATGGTTGCCACCAGATGTAATCACGCTTTTATTCTCATAACCTTCTGGGTCACTGTCAGGTGGGTACAGACAGAGCATTCTGTGATGAACTATCTCAAACTAGGATACATTAATACACCCTGCATATCACGCAATTCTTCATCCGATGTCCCCTCTCCGATATCATGAGTTTCTCCGCTCCCGTCGAATCCAAAGAAATTCTTTTTCCGTACCCCACTCCATTGCATTTTCAGAGTTGCTTTTTCTAGGTTGCTGCGCCCTCTACGCAGCACTGAGTCACTGCGTGGGGTATGCGCACCACGATATTTGCGGTACCTTTCCAACAACCTCTATTGTCTCATTGGTTGGTCTGGTAACGGACATCCCCGAAGGTCTTGTAACCCTTTGAATGTGCCCTTCAGGTTTACCGATTAACATTACTAGCATCGGCCACCAACACCGTGGTGGACCAAAGGTAGGACTTACTACGTAGGTTTGAGCGGGGCTGATTACTAATTTCAGTAATAGCTCTCCGTCCTGCAGTTAGCCAGTGTGGACTCGTGCAACCCTTAGTCACATTACCCTATAGATACAGGTCAAGCCGAATTAGTATCTCCTACTCCGTTATCGCAAACTATGGGATCTGCAAAAACTCCCATAAGAAACCTAACAAATTCTACTAGGTATGGATGTGACACGGATAACCAATACATATCCTGATAGCTCAATAAGATACTTCATCCAATTGACAGTTGAATATACCTAGTTTTCAAGTAAACAGCCATAACGAGCAACGTCTTGCTGGAAATCAGCTAGCCATCCATACGAAGAGACCACAATGCAGGCCGGGCTACTATTGAACTAAGCAATAAGCAACGCAAGGGCAGATCCTATGAGTTCTTACTTTAAGCCACTTCAACCCCGCACGCTTAACCTGTTATTGCAATCGCCCCTTGAAGTTTACAGTATGCCACCGTTCTGCGACCTTACTGCGCCCACAGAGTGCAACACTTACTACCTTAATGCCGATGATTGGCTATCCTCAGCGATACCCGAGGACGGATCGTCTAGTACATAGTACCATGCTCTCCGGGCATCACACACATCTCAGTCAAAAAGCAAACATGTCCATCATCAATGCAGACGTGGACAGCCCTACCAATTTCAAGCGCACATAAGAAACCTCAATGACCCCATCTATTTTTCTCCTTCATCGAGACTTCGGTAATCTACTCATCCCTATCTGCCTACTACTACTATATTGATATATACCCATCCCCAAGATGAAGTTCGTCAGTCTTTTCGCATTCACAACTGCCATTGGAATGGTCACTGCGGCTCGCGTTCCGCTAGGTGACCGCCAGTTCATCGATAGTTTACTTATTTCTCAAGCTGGTGGGTGATTTACTTTTTCTTATCACCAAGATTGTGTTAGCTAATTGGAGTGTAGAAGGCGAGGACTGCCGAGTGCACACTGGCGAGTACTGTTGCACATGGGAGGGTTGTCGATCATGCTGCTGGTGGGAGAAATGTGATTTGAGCATCGACGCTGCACAGGGCAAATGCGTGCCTAACTGGTGAGATATTAGTCGACAGGTAAGTTCATTATATGAAACAAGTGCTTCTTCTGTCAAGGCTTCAGGTCACGGTCGCTGATGTGTTGGATAGGTGGTTACTCCAAATGATAGGTGTGGTGTCTCTTTCAGCTATCAGGGTTGGTGGGTTTGGGTTGTGGTGGAGCTCATCTTGGATTCGATTTGCTGCCATGTATGCAATGAAAGCTGACTCCGCACTGCCAATATGAAATCATGAGTTATAAGCTTCGATCAAAAGCCTCTTCTCGACAAAATGTGCTGAAGACGTCTATGATTTTTTAGGTGGGTCCTACATTGGGTAGGACCGGGCGTAAGTCTGGTCGGGCTTTAACTGAGGTTCCTGTGTCGTACATGCTGTGCAAGAACTAGAAGATTTAAAGATACTGTCTTCATGACGGCATGGCTAGGTTGACGGATGGCTGACAGATATATTAATATATTAGAAGGTCTCTTCTTTCTATTCTGTGCCTATAGATTGTTGAACAATACTGAAAATTCTGATCTACCGCTTCGATGCAACCCTGGCCGAATATGACTGAATGTTTCTAGTACCGATAATGTGATGCTGAGCTGCTGAAGTATGTATTTATATCAGATACCTCGGAGCTCGCAGTCCTCACTGCTTTCCAAAACATTCATGTGGTAGGGATTCTGAAATCCACGGAACGAAAAACGGAAGGTCTATTTTTACTACTATTTTTATGGAAGCTAAACAATAGCAGGAACAAGGTAAGATCTAGCAAAAATATGGTGGCTGTTATGCCTCACAAACCTCTGTTTCTTGATGGGGCGAAATTCCATCAACAGACGATATCATTGGTCCGAGCGTGAAACAAGAGCGGCACTATGCCTGTCGTGGGAAAGTACGGGCAGCTGCCTAAGAAGATCTATTCTTGGCATTGCTCGTATATTTCGAAGGATTGCCAAGCATCCTGCCAGATTCCCAAAACTCGAGATCATGGCCAGGATGTGCTCTTATTTGTCTGTCTTGCAGAGATGAAACTGGTTTACTGTGGGTTATTTATATATATTGTGTGTCTGCCTGATTTTGGGGCTCTGTTTGGTGCTCAATGAGTTGTATATAGACCTAGATCGTGCCGCATGTCGGCCAATATCATATTCGACATCGAAAACAAGCGTCTCAATCAACAGAAGTTTGCCGATCGTGAGAAGTCTTGCTAGTCTGTCACCATGAGCACAACAATTGCTTCAATTGCTACGACAACCAGTGCTCTAGCATCCTCAACCCAAACATGCACAAACCCCAAACCAGGGAAGAATGGTTACCTTCCTCCAGAGGCTTGTGACGTTATCCTCCTCTACGTTCCCTCTTTAGCGGCGGCAGTACTATTCTGTGTTTTATACGGCCTAACCCTCATATGCCACGGGATACAAGCATTCCTTTACAAGAAGGTACACACGAGTTTCTCATACAAACCCTCATTCCAACCGACTAACAACCACCTTCAGCGCTACGCCTGGGTCATCATGATGGGCGCAACATGGGAACTAATCGCATTCATATTCCGCGCCCTTCTCACTCTACAACAAAACAATTCCAACTACGACACTGTATACACCATCATGTTCCTCCTTGCTCCTCTCTGTACCTCTCCCCTCTTACTTCCCAACCCTAACATACCCCACTTACCAACCAACTCGAACAGGGATCAACGCCTTCCTCTACATGACCCTCGGCCGACTCATCTACTTCTTCACCCCAGACCAGAAACTCGCCGGCATCACAGCCCGCCGCTACGGTCGACTCTTCGTCTGGCTCGACATATTCGCCTTCCTCGTGCAACTCGCCGGCGCAGCCATTACCACCGAGACAGATGTACCGACCAGCACAATAATGCTGGGCGTCCATATTTACATGGGTGGTATCGGGCTACAAGAAGTATTCATATTGATATTTACCGGCTTGATCATCCATCTCCATCGGAAACTCATCTACCTTGAGCGGGCAGGGATATCGGCTGCAGGCGGTATGGCAGGCATGAACATTACCACAAGCAGAACTAAACCTATGCCTTGGCGATGGCTATTCTACGTGATGTATACTGCATTGGGGATGATCACTGTACGGCTATACCAGTTCCATCATATCGTTTCCAGCGAGAACATCTGAAGGCTAATGTACATGGTGTGGTGAAACAGATCCGAATCATCTTCCGACTCTGCCAATACGCACAAGGAACGGACACGAGTAACCCCGTACTCACTCACGAAGCATACGAGTATGTCTTTGATGCGGTGCCGATGTTCATTGCGCTGGTATTGTTGAATGTGGTTCATCCAGGCCGGGTGTTGCAGGGGCCGGAGTCGGAGTTTCCGAGGGTGAGTCGGGCGGAAAAGAAGAGGATCAAGATGGAGAAAAAGCAGGCGAAGAGGGAGAGGAAGGAGGCAAAGAGGGTGGAGAAGGAGATGAGGAAGAAGGG
Source organism: Aspergillus eucalypticola CBS 122712 (assembly GCF_003184535.1). Lineage (NCBI taxonomy): Eukaryota > Fungi > Ascomycota > Eurotiomycetes > Eurotiales > Aspergillaceae > Aspergillus > Aspergillus eucalypticola. Next base: position 151,442 of record NW_020290321.1, read on the forward strand.
TCAGAGTGGGTGGTGGAACAGGGGAAGGGAGAGGGGGAGCGAGACGTTTGAGATTCTTCCGGTGCAGGAGGGGGTAGAGGGGAGGGTATAGTTGATGTTGGGAATTCTCTGGTTTGTGTTGTGTAGAGGTGTAAACTGACTTTTGGCATGTAGTGATAGCGATAGAATGATATAAGATAAATAATCCTCGTGTCTGAGCCGCGACCGGGTCTCGGCCAGTTTATCGACATAAGAATATCGAGTGACATTGAGTATAGTGATCAAACATGGGAGTTACATAGCAATCATTCTACAATCTATGTACACAATGGAAAATATTCACAGTCTATGTCACTCAGAATTTGCACCTGAATGTGGTCCACATTCACAGGTACATTACTCTGTTACAGGTCGAGATTGAAATCGTCACAATCTCTACCATTCACATCATCATGTAGCATAATTCGCCGCCAACACCAAAATATCCTCCAAACTCTCCGCACACTCCAAGCCATACGACATGGACAACCTCTCCAATGTCGGCGACGTAGCCCCCGCCGGAGTTTGCGCCTGTGCATTCCTCTCACTCGATCCCCTATCCACAGGCGGCCAACCCTGACTCCCATCCCGCGAAGCTGTTCGACTCCTCTGCCAGCGACCCTTCTCACAGAAACTCCGAATCACTCCCACCAGATCCAAATCGCGATCCGCGTCCTGCTCTGGTGACGGCAGATGTTTAGGACTACTCCGGTCGCGCTCTCTCGCTAGCAATGCCTCGAGGAGATGCACTCCCCGTCGGGCAATCATGTTCGATTCGTTGTGCGAGAGGATCTCCAGGCCGTCGTTGATGAGTTGGCGGTGGTAGGTTGTCTCCGGGTCGGAAGTGGTGCGGTGGAAAAGATCGAGACATAATATTATCTGTTTTTATTAGCGAATGAAGAAGTAGGTCAGGGTGGAAAGTAAATGCGTACGCTAGCAGCAACACTAAAGGCCTGGTGGATCCAAAGTACCGGTCCGCCATCATGGATCGCCTCTTTCTGCTCCTTGATGATTGTCCGCGCGGCAGCAACGCACGTACGACGCGTCCTTGCAAACACCGGGTTCGTGAAGCTTAACTCGAGGAACTTCCGATGGATCATGATAATCTTGTGCGATGAGCTGATCGCCAAGCTGCGTCTAGCCCAGAGGACATATCTCGGCCACTCCGGATGTTCCTCGACAGGTACATTCCTCAAGTACAGTGGAAGACCCTGTGTAGCTAAGCTGCGTAATTTACGATCATGTTCCAAAACCTTTTCGTATCGCGTATACAGGGTATTTGACGCAGCCATGCTATCCTGCAACGACGGCATAAGCGCCGCTACCTGGTAAAAGAACCTCGAGTATCCCGCGACACTTGGGTCATCATCAGGTAGCTTCAGCATGTCCTCATCGCAGCAGTTCCGCGGGCGGGCAGTATTGAGGCACGTCCGTGGGATAAGATAGCTCTCAGAGAAGGGAATGGAGAACCAGTCTTGGATGCAAAGCTGGCACCAGGCACGACGACCAATTTCGCGATCAATCATGGCCGGCGAGGGTCCTGTTTCACGTTCCGAGCCGAGACGGTGTAGTCCCAGGCCTTGGGCAATACGGGTAGCGGCTGCGAGCAGGACAGAGAGGCTATTAGAGAAGCCGAGGAGATGAGCCGACATGGTTAGTGTTGCAATGGCCTGAACGGCATATAGGGAGTGGACGGCGGTGAAGTCGGCGTGGTGTAGACACGTCGAGACGGCTTTGAACCATCGCTGTGCTAGAGTGGTCTGCTCCCATTCTGAAAAGCCCCATGCCTGAGCAGTCATGCGAGGAGCGCAGGCGAGGGCGCCGGTAAGGACAGAGAAGAGAAGAGCGACCCATTGCAGGTCGACGCGAGGATGGGCGATATGACCATTGGCGAAGCGGAAGAAGTCGTCGAGTTCGTCTTGTAGACGAAGGGAATGAAAGGAGCCATGGTACCAAAGCACGCAGTCGCAATGGTAGGAGACGAGCTGCTGCATGAGCTCACGGTCTGGGAGGAGGAGCTGGAGATACGCCAAAGCGGAGGAAACTTCGGGGTTCCGGTCATCGCCGCTGCCTTCGGCCGTTACGTCGCCAGGGGAATGATGCTCAACACCATCTTTACGGGCTAGCATATCGTGATAGTCCGGATTCTTCCGTCGGCCCCATGCGAGGAACTCGAGGATGGTGGCGGCGTCCGCCATTTCACGTTCGGGGGTCTCCACCGTGTCGGAAATAGGGGTATTGCTAGCATTTTGGATGATCTCAGATTTGGATCGAGGATTAGGTTGCAATTGTGGATCGGTCGCCTCTTTCAGGGCAGATTCAAGCTCCTGGACACGAGCTTGTAGTCGCTCCACCTCATCGTCGCTACCTCTGGCACGAGAACAAATAATACCTCTGTCGCAGTCAGCCGCTGTCAAGAGCAAATTCGGGGATGCTCACCTCCTCGTGCAATTACGACATGGGACAACTTTGTCACAGCGGATTTTGCGCCGGGTGCACTCCACACAGGCCAGGCGTCGACGGATGGAGCTCATGATGGGGAGAAAGTGGTTTGTTGTTCGGCCGGGTTGGGGTTGGACCAGTCACTGATTGATAAGGCGGGGAAACGGCCGACATCGCAGTTCCCCGCTGATAAGCTCGGCCGAGCTGACTCTCTTAGCTTCATTTCTTATAACTATACCCTCATCAACACCATCTAGCATCATAGCATTATAGCATTATAGCATTTTAGCATCATTGAACTGCATCTAGGCTAAAAAAATGGCAACAAGATACGTCGATCGTCCCATCCCTCGCATCTCGCTGCGCGACTTCGACCAGCGCATCGACGAAATCACCGCAGAACTCGTCAACGCCGCCGAGAACGTGGGCTTCTTCACCCTAGTTGACCATGGCATTTCCGTCTCCGAAATCGAGAACATGTTCTCCACTGCACAGCGCTTCTTCTCCCTCCCGGATGACATCAAAGCCACTGTGCCGTGGAACGCCAACAACGTAGGATGGGAGAAGAAAGCCCAGATACGGCCCTCGACGGGCCAGCCTGATACCAAAGAGTCCTACCAGCTGCAGTTTGGCGAAAACATGACCGACCTATGGATGGACGATGCACACCTTTCTGGCTTTAAAAACACATCTCTCTCATTTATGCACCGCGTACAGGAAGTCTCCGAGCGGTTGATGATCTGCTTCGCCCGGGGCCTCGGCTTCCCCGATGACTTCTTCATCAGATGCCATGATGTATCGCGACCGAACGAACAAACCACCATGCGACTATTACATTACTACGCTCTACCAGACAAATCCGACGGGAACACCTATCACCGGGCTGGAGCACACGCAGACTGGGATTTCTTGACCCTCCTATTTCAGAAGGAAGGCCAGAGCGGACTGGAAATATGCCCCGGACGGGAAGTGGTGACAGAATTCGGTATCGGGGATGAATGGACACGAGTGGAGGCACATACTGGAGATATAGTGTGTAATATTGGGGATTTGTTGATGTCATGGTCGGACGATCGGTTCAAGTCCACATTTCATCGCGTCAAGGCGCCGTCCGAACCAGGTGATTATTTCGGCGATCGATATAGTATCGCGTACTTTAATCAGCCGTGCAAGGATGCGCTGATCCAGGGGCCGAAGAAGAAGTATCCGCTTGTTACTGGGGAGCAGTTCAATGCGAACGCGATGAAGAGGAATTTTGCGGCGTTGCAGGAGAAGTTGAAGTTGATGGAGCAGGTTGCTTGATTGTTTTCTTTGCTTAACGAGTTAACTACAATTTTTATCGAATATTTAGTACCGTGTGTTTGATTATTGAACTCGGTTAGTATATTTGGTAATTGTACAAACTCGTCCATGATAAATAAAATGGTAATGTACTTCAAGGTGACTGCATACTAAGGCAACACCGTATCCAGCTTCTCATCCTCCTTCAACACCAGATTCAGCACCACACCCACCACGGCAGCAATAATAAACGGCGTCTCAACAATCAGGTTAATCCCCTGCTCAAACCCCTGTAAATGCACATTCGGTCCGCTATACGCCAACACAGAACTGAACCAGCTCGGGGAGACAATATCCATCATGCCGATCCCCAGCGACGCCGTAAGAATGAATCTATTGCGTCGGTTGAAATCAACCAGACCGAGGACACGCACACCAGCCACCACGATCGTGCTATACAGGAACACCTGCATTCCTCCAAGCACAGAAGGGGGCATGGATCCGAAGACAGCGCCGAATTTTCCAAAGATGCCCATCAGAAGGAGGAAGGCAGAGGCACACCATCCTGCTCGTCGGCTCTGTACCCATAAATCAGCACTGTAGCGGCAAGAAAATAGGGATAATACGTACAGCGCATCCAGTCAACGAAATAACCCCATTATTTCCCGCCTGACTAACCATGGGAAGTCCAGTTCCTAACGCACTGATCAGACTTCCTAGTCCATCACATAAGATTCCACCCTGAATGCGACTATGAAACTCCCGTCCTTCGATATCCACGCGGGAAATTTCCGCTGTGGCCAGAATGTCCGGCATGCAGCTGACGGCTTCGCACACGAACATAATGAGTAGCGGGAGAACGAGTGCCCCGTCAACGGACAACGGGAAGGTGTGTACCCATAGAAATGTTCCCACGGGTGCAGCGTCAATCTCGCCGCGAGACCAGTAGCCTGTTGCGCCGGAAATGGCACAGCCAACTGCTAGGCCTAGGATGACTGAGGCGGATTTCATGAGTGGGGAGCCAACGAACTCGACAAATATGATGGTCGCGAAGACGCTGAAGCCGAGGCCGATTAATTTGGGATCGCCCCTAGAATTATTAGCATTATAGTTGAAATAGATGGGTAGAAAATACCATGGCAGCGGCCTTGGAGCATCCACATTAGGACAGAGAGCGTAATACCCAGTCCCACCATCACAGTTTGAGCTCCCACCCCAGTTCTCCATCCCACTTGAGATAAGATATACTCCAACCAGGAGCAGGAGACTTCCCGTGACTACCTTGGGAAAGATGCGATTCAGCACCTTTGGAGGTACTAGGGACATGAGGATCTGTATCCAGACCGTACACAAACAGGTACCTAGCACGGCACCCCATGCTTCGGGACACGGGAGACGCGATCCATTCTCGTCTGTCGGGCATGAGCCGTTGTTGTACCTGGTGTCTGCGTAGTTCATAGCAACAGCGATGACATCGAATGTGGGACCGACTACGGATAGCAGTCCTGTGCCAATGTATAATGGTGTTTTGAAGAGGTGTATCCGTGTTACCTGCAGTGCTGTGGCGATGCCGGTAGTTATGAATGCTGCAGAGACGAGGTACTGCGATTGTACAGAATTCAGATAAAAGGCACCACTTGCGAGGGCCAAAGGAGGAGAAACCACCGAACCGATCATTGTTAGGGCATGTTGCAGGCCCAGGATGATGGTTAGTAAGATTGGAACCTCATCATTGAGGCCATAAAATGGTGGTTCAGTGCCTTTGTAGCGCTTATTAAGAGGGTAAATATTCGGTGTAATCAGGTACATGTAGTCCTGCAATGCGTTAGTAGAGCCACAGTATGGTTCATAAACACATACATAATCACCGATCCAGCCATCTCTACTAGTCAGATAGTGTTTCCAGTATCCCCACTTCGATGAAGCGTGGAGAACTTCCCCAGTTGAGTGGGACGGGGACTCTTCAGTGGAGATAGGGCTAGACTTGGGCTCCATAGCGAATCTGGGTGAGAAGAATAGCGTTCCCTTCAATTGATCCAGCAGATCTAGCTCATCTTGTATAATTTTCTATATCTCCCCGATAACGGTGCTATCAGATAACGATAAGCCATTCATGCAGGTATCGACATCGGCAAATGGCTAGCTCCTCGGCCGAGGGCTGCTTATCGTGATCGACAGTGTTAAACGTCCCCACCAGAGCTACAAGAGCTCCCTCCATTCTTCTTCTGTCCTTTTCAGCACCATCCACATCCAAGATGACCTCAACATCTCCTAAATCAACACTATTTACCCACGCCACAATCATAACCATCAACCCCGACCGTACCATAATCCGCAATGGGTACCTCCTCGTGCGCGACACCCGCATCGCCGCTATCGGGTCATCTCCCGTCCCCGCCGACCTTCTCACTCCGGACATAGCAACTATCGACTGCACCGGCAAGATCATCCTCCCAGGACTGATCAACATCCACGCGCACTTGGTTCAATCCCTTCTCCGTGGGCTGGCCGAAGACCTCCCTCTCCACAACTGGCTCTGCGACGCAATCTGGCCCCTCGAGGCATCCTACGCAGACAAAGATGGCTACCATGCTGCGCGGCTCACCATCGCAGAGATGCTCCAGACGGGGACGACATGCTTCTTAGACCCGATGGTGACCTACCGAGCGGGATGGGAGAGTGTCTGTGATGCTGTGGGAGAGATGGGAATTAGGGGGTGCTTGGTAAACATACCTAACCTTTCCACTCCATTAGATTCCGGCATCAATATTAACAATTTAAAATTGCGATAGGGCAAGCTCATCAAGTTCCCCGAAACCAACCGCCAACTGTCCATCACCGACCCACGCGACCAGGACCTCCTCGCAATGTCTATTCCCGGTCTGCTCTCTGCCCACGAAACCCACCACAGCACGCACAATAACCGCCTGCACGTGTGGGCCGCGGCTGGAACTCCCAGGGGCGCACCAGCCTCACTGTACCACGAGCTAGGAGAAACATGTGCATCACACGGTATCTCACTAACCATGCACTGTGCCGAAGCACCCCGAGACCGAGAGATCTACCATGATGTATACGGCTGCAGCGCGATGGAATTCATCCAGGATACGGAACTCTGCCCTAAAGTTCAAGAAACGCAGAGCAAAAGCCACAATCTCGTGCTAGCACATATGGTGAACCTCGACCTTGAAAGAGATTTACCACTTCTAAGTGTAACGCACACATCGGTAGCGCATAACCCGAGCTCGAATTTGAAACTAGCATCTGGGGTGGCGCCGATACCATCGATGTTGGGGTATGAGCACGGGATTAATGTGGGGCTAGGGACAGATGGCGCGCCGTGTTCAAATCACTACGATATGTTCCAGGAAATGCATTTAGCTGCGATACTGCATAAGGGGGTTTGTCACGATGCAAGGGTTGTCGGGGCGGAGACGGTGCTGGAAATGGCGACGATTAATGGAGCTAAGGCGCTGGGGCTGGAAGATGAGATTGGGAGTTTGGAGGTGGGAAAGAAGGCGGATCTGGTGATCGTGGATCCGTATGGCAAGGGAGGGGTGGGGGCTGCGCCGTGGCATTGGGAGGATGAGGATGGGGCGAGTGCTATTACGACGGTGGTTCACGGATGTACGGGGAGGGATGTAGATTTGACTATGGTTGATGGGGAGATTTTGGTTCTGGGTGGGAAGTTGGTGTGTGGGCTAGAGGGGGAGATTATTTCGCAGGCGCAGAGGGCCAGTCGGGGGGTTAGGGCGAGGTGTAGGAGCAGGATGGGGTCGGAATCATGATATTTTAGGTGTCTATATTTCAAGTCATATGTGAAAAGAGGTTTTTCCTCACTTACGTGGGTCATCATTGAAGAAGACCACCTGCACGGTCACATCGTCTCTCACTCGCCGAGAAGCCGGAAAGCTAAAAGCAAGCCGACCAGCTATCATCTCATGATGATTGCCCCCAAGAGAATTGCGCACCAAATGCACAGCAGCATTGTCATCCTGAACTGCTGTCCGTTCCTCCACAAATTGCCAATCCACTTCATCCCAAAATTGGCTGAAATCAAACCGCCCAGACGACTCCAACCTGCTGCTCTTCTCACCTACCGCTGCTCCCTCCAACCACCTCCCTACCAAATCAACAGCCTGCTGACTAGACATCATATCCCACAGCCCATCGGTTGCCATAATCAGAAACGCCGGCTCTCCATCCCCAATCTTAGTACTAGTAACCACCGGCTCAGCCGTCAAATACGGCGGGGTGCGAACAGGATACCTCGGTGTCAACGGCGCCGGACCATAGAACCTCTTCTGCACATCATTCTGAAACTCCAACGGCCATTTCCACTGACAATCGCCAAACGCACGCGAGACCGCAAGGCCCAACACGCGGCCACCCTTGACCACCTCATCTTCACCAGGATGTTCCGCACGAAGCCTGGCAATCTCATCTTCATTCTTACCAGTCTGATCCACAGACAAAGGGACAGCCTCCCACCCCCCATCTGCTCGTTTCCTCGCCAACACCGCGCGTGAATCACCAGTACATGCAACATGCAGCATGTGCGACGCAGGATTATACAACGACAGCAAAGCGCAAGACCCTGCATACGCAGGGGCAAGTCTCTTGACCTTCTCCGCCAACGGCATCTCACTCTCCGACAACTCCATCGCCCCCTTGACAATCGAATCATCAAGACCCACAAACCCATCCATAATCGCCCGGTGAACCGCCTCTTCACCCACATCACCTCCAGCAGAACCCAACAACCCCAATCGATCCCGCACAACCCCCACCAACCTCTCCCTCAACACCTCAGCCATCTGCCCGCCCAAGTGCCCATCAAACACCCCCCACGCCATCCACTGCCCCTGCCCCTGCCCCTGCCCCTGCCCCTGCCCGTTACTATCACTCCCACCCCAGGGCGCCGCAAACCTCCCGTGCACAAACCGGTCCTCGCACGGGTCATTAGATCCCACCTGCACGCCATCATATCTACTCACGCCGGGGACATTCCTCACGGGAAAGGAGTACGCATCGCGCGATATCAGCCGCGTTACTTCTTCCACTGAGAGACCCCTCTCTACCACCGGTTCTTGTGTAGGTGGTGGGTGGGGAAGATACGGTGCATCATTAGCTGTATCTGGATTGTTATTGCTGTGGCTAGTAGTAGTAATATTTCTATTACTAGTGTTGGTGTTGGTGCCGAGCCACCATAATGCAGGCGCACTAATCGCACTAACTAGCGCGATGGTTCTTATCGTATTTGATGGTGGTGTGGATGTGGATGTGGATGCTCCTCTAGTGGAAAAGGATTTGGAAAAGCTAGTGTGGTTGTGGCTCCAGCTCCGTGGGACTAATAAGTAGTGTTGGTGGTGACGGATTGGTGATGTTGTGGGCACGCGTCGTAGTACTTTTAGTAGACGCGTTCGCGCCCCACCCAATGAGGAGGTGAACATGGGCGGCACTAAGAGTACTAAGGTAGATAGATGGAGGCTGTGGAGGGAGCAAGTAGGGTAGGATTATAAATTAGTACTTTGTGTGGTCTCAGTTGAGGAGTAATCATATACACCACATACCTGCTGGAATAATTTGTCGGTCATTAACAAATCAGGTAGTTATTATCAGGTTACATTGGCTGAGTTGTGGAATCTGAGTGTCGGGGGGACATTCCAGGGATGGTCACGTGCTATTATGCTTGCTTGGTGGTCTATTCTTAGGTTTTCTTTGAGGATGGTGAATGCACAGTAGTGGTGTTTGACGAAATTATTAGTCTCTGCAAAGCATCAAGTCCAACAGGCATTTGCATACAGCATATTACTACGATACTACACCCCTCTATTAGCCGGTCTGTTCACGCTGCCATTCCTCTCGCTTCCGTAGCCTCAATCCATTACTCTGGTCTCGCAAACAATTTATCCCAACACTCCCAGGGTATCCATTTGATAAACACACACACACATTACATACACCTCACGGTCTCACTTGCAGATACTGCCGCTGCACATTACGCTGTCGCCTCCTGCGATTTGGGGGCGGTCTCCGAAGTCTCTGCGTGGCGGGTTTCAATCTTTGATTCCACATCCACTTCACCGTGCTCCAACTGCTCTAGCTCTCGGGTCTTCATCTTGGTCTTCCAGGCCGGTGTCCCAATGTACTTGATGCCGTTGGGATCCTCAAACATCGCTTCCGTCTCTTCGAGCGTCTTTCCTGCTGTCTCCGGGAAAAGGAACAACACGTGCAAGAACATCGCAGTGTTGAACACTCCAAACATGATGTAGGTCTTCCAGCGGATGTTCTCAAAGGCCGTCGGTGTAAACAGTCCCAATGCAGTGTTAAACGCCCAGTTCCCTGAGGTCGACAAAGCCACTCCCTTACCACGCAACCGGAGCGGATACAACTCAGGGGGATAGGTCCAGGACACAGGACCCCAGGTAGGCGCATACGACGCGACAAAGAGGTATGTGCAAGCAATCAGACCTTTGGCCGGAGCGCCGTGAAGACGCATAGACTCGGCCGCAACACCGTTGATGCCGCCAGGCACCACAGTACCATGAACCGCCATGATCGCACCGTTGGCATACATCAAGATGGCCATCAGAGCTGCGCCAACCAGCAATGGCATGCGACGCCCCCATTTGTCCATCCAGATCAGTGCCGGGAGGGTCATGAACACATTAATTATGTACTCAATGGAGGAGGCAAGGAGGGTGGAGTCACCGGTGTACCCAGCCATGGAGAAGAGGTAGGTGATGTAGTACACTGTCAAAGTAACCCCCTCGTTAGTGCACTGTTCCAATAAGGGACTGGACGGGAACAGGAAGACGTACTCATCACATTCATGCCGGTCAGCTGAGACC